>NC_139965.1:45272553-45515130 GCF_963993115.1 Abramis brama | reverse complement strand
TAGTGGTGCTTGCTGAAAGCAAGGCATCACTATTGTTATTGCTCATACTTATTATTATTCTTTTTTTTATTATTATTCTGGACAAAGTTTGGCGCGTAACTCGCCCCGCACCGTTTGTCACAGACTCCTGAGTGAGGTGTCAAATCGACCGGCTCATTGAGGAGAGGTGTGCTATGACTTTTCTAAGCGATCGGGTGTATGATTTTCGCACAGCGGACGAAAAAGCGGCCAAAAAAGTCCCATTGACTTTACATTGGGAGTTCTAAAAATATTTGAATCCCAACCGACGTTTTCACACACACAGACTCCAAAGGGCCTGACACCCCTGCATCTCTCCCTCTCTCTCTCCCTCAGAGGATTTATATTATCAAGCAACCAATAAGTAATGGCCTAAAATCTTCATAGCCACACCCTAGCAACCAGTTTCAGCACCCTAGCAACCACTAAGAGCTCCCTAGCAACCACCCTAAACCAAAAAAAACATTTTTTTTTTTTTTTTTTTTTTTTTTAAAGCAATTTTACTCTCGTGGCCTTGCGATATCGCTCCATGCTTGTGCCTATTCGGCCATAGGCACGAGGCCGCAGGCCGAGTGCCGTACTGAAGGCACTCGTTATTAAAGATTTTAATAACTCTATAAAAACTCCATAGTAACCATCTTTGACAACTACCAACCACCTAGTAACACCATAGCAACTAAAAAAAAATACCTTAGCAACCATCCTGAACACCCTAGCAACGTCGAGAAACGCTCTAGTAACCACCAAAAATACCGTAGCAACTACCCAGAACACCCTAGCAACTGTCTAGCAACCCCCCAGAACACCTAGCAACTGCATAGCAACCACCCAGAACACCCTAGCAACTGCCTAGCAACGCCCTAGCATCCACCCAAAATACCATAGCAACTGCCTAGCAACACCATAGCAACCACCCAGAACACCCTAGCAACGCCCTAGCAACCACCAAGAATACCCTAGCAACCACCTAGCAACCACCCAGAATACCCTAGCAACCGCCTAGCAACACCATAGCAACTACCCAGAATACCCTAGCAACCACCTAGCAACGCCCTAGCAACCACCCAGAATACCCTAGCAACACCATAGCAACCACCCAGAACAGCCTAGCAACCACCTAGCAACGCCCTAGCAACCACCAAGAATACCCTAGCAACCGCCTAGCAACCACCCAGAATATCCTAGCAACCGCCTAGCAACACCATAGCAACCACCAAGAATACCCTAGCAACCGCCTACCAACCACCCAGAATACCCTAGCAACCGCCTAGCAACGTCCTAGCAACCACCCAGAATACCCTAGCAACCGCCTAGCAACACCATAGCAACCACCCAGAACACCCTAGCAACTGCCTAGCGACGCCCTAGCAACCACCCAGAATACCCTAGCAACTGCCTAGCAACGCCATAGCAATCCAGAATACCCTAGCAACTGCCTAGCAACACCCTAGCAACCACCCAGAATACCCTAGCAACCGCCTAGCAACGCCATAGCAACCACCCAGAACACCATAGCAACCACCCAGAACACCCTAGCAACCACCTAGCAAAGCCCTAGCAACCACACAGAACACCCTAGCAACCACCTGAACAACATGAATAAGCCATATCTCAGCACCACTTCACATTTTCTTCAGGAAATGTACATTCTAGTTATTATTCTTTTACTTCTTTTTATTATTCTGGACAAAAGTTTGGCGCGAAACTCGCCCCGCACCGTTTGTCACAGACCCCTGAGTGAGGTGTCAAATCGACCGGCTCATTGAGGAGAGGTGTGCTATGACTTTTCTAAGCGATCGGGTGTACGATGTTCGCACAGCGGACGAAAAAGCGGCCAAAAAAGTCCCATTGACTTTACATTGGGAGTTCTAAAAATATTTGAATCCCAACCGACGTTTTCACACACACACCACTCCAAAGGGCCTGACACCCCTGCGTCTCTCCCTCTCTCTCTCCCTCAGAGGATTTATATTATCAAGCAGCCAATAAGTAATTTCCTAAAATCTTCATAGCCACACCCTAGCAACCAGTTTCAGCACCCTAGCAACCACTAAGAGCTCCCTAGCAACTACCCTAAACCAAAAAAAAACATTTTTTTATTTTTTTTATATTTTTTAAAGCAATTTTACTCTCGTGGCCTTGCGATATCACTCCATGCTTGTGCCTATTCGGCCATAGAGTACAGAAGGCACTCGTTATTAAAGATTTTAAGAACTCTCTAAAAACTCCATAGTAACCATCTTTGACAACTACCAACCACCTAGTAACACCATAGCAACTAACAAAAACACCTTAGCAACCACCCTGAACACCATAGCAACGTCTAGAAATGCTCTAGTAACCACAAAAAACTCTAGCAAGCACCCAGAACACCCTAGAAACTGCCTAGCAACCACCTAGAACACCTAGCAACTGCCTAGCAACCACCCAAAACACCTAGCAACCACCCAGAACACCCTAGCAACTGCCTAGCAATGCCCTAGCATCCACCCAGAATACCATAGCAACTGCCTAGCAACACCATAGCAACCACCCAGAACACCCTAGCAACCACCTAGCAACGCCCTAGCAACCACCAAGAATACCCTAGCAACTGACTAGCAACCACCAAGCATACCCTAGCAACTGCCTAGCAACCACCCAGAACACCTTAGCAACTGCCTAGCAACACCATATCAACCACCCAGAACACCCTAGCAACCACCTGGCAACAGCATCTTGCTAAAAACATGCTGGCAACATGCTAATCAAGCTAGCATCATGCTAGCAACATGCTAATCAAGCTAGCATCATGCTAGCAACATGCTAATCAAGCTAGCATCATGCTAGCAACATTCTAATCATGCTAGAATAATGCTAACAACATGCTAATCAAGCTAGCTTTATGCTAATAAAGCTAGCATCATGCTAACAACATGCTAATAAAGCTAGCATCATGCTAGCAACATGCTAATCAAGCTAGCATCATGCTAGCAACATGTTAATCAAGCTAGCATCATGCTAGCAACATGCTAACCATGCTAGCATAATGCTAACAACATGCTAATCATGTTAGCATCTAGCTAAAAACATGCTAGCAAAATGCTAATCATGCTAGCATCTTGTTAAAAACATGCTAGCAACATGCTTATCATG
This sequence comes from Abramis brama, assembly GCF_963993115.1. Taxonomy (NCBI): domain Eukaryota; kingdom Metazoa; phylum Chordata; class Actinopteri; order Cypriniformes; family Leuciscidae; genus Abramis; species Abramis brama. The sequence continues at coordinate 45,511,977 of NC_139965.1, read as the reverse complement.
CTAGCATCTTGTTAAAAGCATGCTAGCAACATGCTAATCATGCTAGCATCCTCCAACCAACATGCTAATCAAGCTAGCATCATGCTAGCAACATGCTAATCAAGCTAGCATAATGCTAACAACATGTTAATCATGTTAGCATCTAGCTAAAAACATGCTAGCAAAATGCTAATCATGCTAGCATCTTGTTAAAAGCATGCTAACAACATGCTTATCATGCTAGCATCTTGTTAAAAGCATGCTAGCAACATGCCAATCATGCTAGCATCCTCCAACCAACATGCTAATCATGCTAACAACATGCTAATCCTGCTAGCATCATTCTAACAACATGTTAATCATAGTAAATCATGCTGGAATGTGGTAAATCGTAGTAAATCATATTAGAAACATGGTAAATCGTGGTAAATAATGCTAAAACGTGGTATATCACGGTATCACAACATGTTAATTGTGTTAGCATCTGCCGAGTGGCGAGTTTTGCCACTGCAAGCACCACTTCACATTTTCTTCAGGAAATGTACATTCTAGTTCTTCTTATTATTATTCTTCCACACAAAAGTTTGGCGCGAAACTCGCCCCGCACCGTTTGTCATAGACCCCTGAGTGAGGCGTCAAATCGAGCGGCTCATTGAGGAGAGGTGTGCTATGACTTTTCTAAGCGATCAGGTGTACGATGTTCGCACAGCGGACGAAAAAGCGGCCAAAAAAGTCCCATTGACTTTACATTGGGAGTTCTAAAAATATTTGAATCCCAACCGACGTTTTCACACACACACCACTCCAAAGGGCCTGACAGCCCTGCGTCTTTCCCTCTCTCTCTCCCTCAGAGGATTTATATTATCAAGCAGCCAATAAGTAATGGCCTAAAATCTTCATAGCCACACCCTAGCAACCAGTTTCAGCACCCTAGCAACCACTAAGAGCTCCCTAGCAACCACCCTAAACCAAAAAAAAATTTTTTTTACATTTTTTTGTATTTTTTAATGCAATATTACACTCGTGGCCTTGCGATATTGCTCCATGCTTGTGCCTATTCGACCATAGGCACGAGGCCGCAGGCCGAGTGCCGTACTGAAGGCACTCGTTATTAAAGATTTTAATAACTCTATAAAAACTCCATAGTAACCATCTTTGACAACTACCAACCACCTAGTAACACCATAGCAACTAAAAAAAATACCTTAGCAACCATCCTGAACACCCTAGCAACGTCTAGAAATGCTCTAGTAACCACCAAAAATACCGTAGCAACTACCCAGAACACCCTAGCAACTGTCTAGCAACCCCCCAGAACACCTAGCAACTGCCTAGCAACCACCCAGAACACCCTAGCAACTGCCTAGCAACGCCCTAGCATCCACCCAAAATACCATAGCAACTGCCTAGCAACACCATAGCAACCACCCAGAACACCCTAGCAACTGCCTAGCAACGCTCTAGCAACCACCCAGAATACCCTAGCAACTGCCTAGCAACCACCCAGAATACCCTAGCAACACCATAGCAACCACCCATAATACCCTAGCAACCGCCTAGCAACACCATAGCAACCACCCAGAACAGCCTAGCAACCACCTAGCAACGCCCTAGCAACCACCAAGAATACCCTAGCAACCGCCTAGCAACCACCCAGTATACCCTAGCAACCGCCTAGCAACACCATAGCAACCACCAAGAATACCCTAGCAACCGCCTAGCAACCACCCATAATACCCTAGCAACCGCCTAGCAACACCATAGCAACCACCCAGAACACCCTAGCAACTGCCTAGCAACGCCCTAGCAACCACCTATAATACCCTAGCAACTGCCTAGCAACCACCCAGAATACCCTAGCAACCGCCTAGCAACACCATAGCAACCACCCAGAATACCCTAGCAACTGCCTAGCAACGCCCTAGCAACCACCAAGAATACCCTAGCAACCGCCTATTAACACCATAGCAACCACCCAGAATACCCTAGCAACCGCCTAGCAACACCATAGCAACCACCCAGAACAGCCTAGCAACCACCTAGCAACGCCCTAGCAACCACCAAGAATACCCTAGCAACCGCCTAGCAACCACCCAGTATACCCTAGCAACCGCCTAGCAACACCATAGCAACCACCCATAATACCCTAGCAACTGCCTAGCAACGCCCTAGCAACCACCCAGAATACCCTAGCAACTGCCTAGCAACGCCAAGAATACCCTAGCAACCGCCTAGCAACCCCACAGAATACCCTAGCAACCGCCTAGCAACGCCATAGCAACCACTCAGAACACCCTAGCAACTGCCTAGCAACGCCCTAGCAACCACCCAGAACACCCTAGCAACCACCCAGAATACCCTAGCAACCGCCTAGCAAAGCCCTAGCAACCACACAGAACACCCTAGCAACACCCTAGCAACCACCTGAACAACATGAATAAGCCATATCTCAGCACCAGAACATCGTACAGACATGGTTGTTGGCTCGTATGCAATCATGTATAACACCCTAGCAACCGAGTGGCGAGTTTTGCCACTGCAAGCACCACTTCACATTTTCTTCAGGAAATGTACATTCTAGTTAGTGGTGCTTGCTGAAAGCAAGGCATCACTATTGTTATTGCTCATACTTATTATTATTATTAGTGGTGCTTGCTGAAAGCAAGGCATCACTATTGTTATTGCTCATACTTATTATTATTAGTGGTGCTTGCTGAAAGCAAGGCATCACTATTGTTATTGCTCATACTTATTATTATTCTTTTTATTATTCTGGACAAAAGTTTGGCGCGTAACTCGCCCCGCACCGTTTGTCACAGACCCCTGAGTGAGGTGTCAAATCGACCGGCTCATTAAGGAGAGGTGTGCTATGACTTTTATAAGCGATCGGGGGTGCGGTGTTCGCCCCAGGGGCGAAAAAGCGGCCAAAAAAGTCCCATTGACTTAACATTGCGACGAACTTTGACCACACGTAGCTCTGAGCGAGGATTTCGCAGAAACGTGTGATTTGCCACATTTGAAGAGGCTAACAGGCTCTGTAAGAACATACCTCACAATGGGGTAAAAGTTGCACCCCTGGGGGGCAGGAGATGCCCAAAGTTGCCCCATTGACTTACTATGGGGAAGGAACGTCCCGTGAAACACACATGCATTTCCTACTATGGTAAATTGCATAGGGACTTTGTATTGAACGTAGCTCTGGATCACAGTGTCATAGAGACAAAAGGGAGGGCTCATTTTACTCAGACGACCAATCAGTCTCTCAGGATCATTGTGAAGCTATCAAGCCACGCCCTAGCAACCATTTACAGCCCCTTAGCAACAAGTTCCATAGACTTCCATTGAAAGAGTTCAAAGAGATATCTCCAGACTGAATTGTCATAGAAACATGAGGGTGGTCTCAGTTGACTCAGGGCAGCAAACAGCCAATCATGAATCACCTCAACACTTCCAAGCCCCTCCCTAGCAACCATTGTCGAGCACCTTAGCAACCAAAATCCAAAGAGGGATATCTTCCATTCTGAATGTCACAGAGGCATGGGAGTTGGTTTATATCATTCATAGTGACAAGAAGCCTTTGGACTTTAATGATTGGCAGCTGACAAGCCACTCCCTAGCAACCAAACAGAGTACCCTAGCAACCAAAATCCAAAGAGGCATATCTTCCATTCTGAATGTCGCAGAGGCATGGGAGTTGGTTTATATCATTCATAGTGACAAGCAGCCTTTGGAAATGCATCTTTGGCAGCTGCCAAGCCACTCCATAGAAACCAAACAGAGTACCCTAGCAACCAAAATCCAAAGAGGGATATCTTCCATTCTGTATGTCACAGAGGCATGGGAGTTGGATTATATCATTCATACTGACAAGCAGCCTTTGGAGTTTCATGATTGGCAGCTGCCAAGCTACTCCCTAGCAACCAAACAGAGTACCCTAGCAACCGTTTAGCAAAACGTATATCTCTGCATCAGAACATCGTATAGAGATGGGAGTTGGTTTATATCATTCATACTGACAAGAAGCCTTTGCAGTTTCATCATTAGCAGCTGCCAAGCAACTCCATAGCAACCAAACAGAGTACCCTAGCAACCATTTTACAAGACTTACATCTCTGCATCAGAATATTGTATAGAGATGGGGGTTGGCTCATTAGTTTCAGTTGGAAAACTGTCTGTAAATATCACCATGGTAACTGTGTATTCACACCCTAGCAACCGTTTAGAGCCACCTAGCAACCATATTGCAACATATAGAAGCCATATTTCAGCTCCACAACATCGTACAGACATGGTTGTTGGCTCGTATGCAATCATGTACGACACCCTAGCAACCGAGTGGCGAGTTTTGCCACTGCAAGCACCACTTCACATTTTCTTCAGGAAATGTACATTCTAGTTAGTGGTGCTTGCTGAAAGCAAGGCATCACTATTGTTATTGCTCATACTTATTATTCTTTTTATTATTATTCTTCCACACAAAAGTTTGGCGCGTAACTCGCCCCGCACCGTTTGTCACAGACCCCTGAGTGAGGTGTCAAATCGATCGGCTCATTGAGGAGAGGTGTGCTATGACTTTTATAAGCGATCGGGGGTGCGGTGTTCACCCCAGGGGCGAAAAAGCGGCCAAAAAAGTCCCATTGACTTAACATTGCAACAAACTTTGACCACTCATAGCTCTGAGCGAGGATTTCGCAGAAACGTGTGATTTGCCACATTTGAAGAGGCTGACAGGCTCTGTAGGAACATACCTCACAATGGGGTAAAAGTTGCACCCCTGGAGTGCAGGAGCATCCCAAAGTTTCCCATTGACTTACAATGGTGTAGGACGGCCCATGAAATGGGCCGTCCTACACATTGCATAGGGATTTTGTATTGAACGTAGCTCTGGATCACAGTGTCATAGAGACAAGGGGGTGGGCTCATTTTACTCAGATGACCAATCAGTCTCTCAGGATCATTGTGAAGCTATCAAGCCACGCCCTAGCAACAATTTAGAGCACCTTAGCAACAAGTCCCATAGACTTTCATTGAAAGAGTTCAAAGGGATATCTCCAGACTGAATTGTCATAGAAACATGAGGGTGGTCTCATTTGACTCGGGGCAGCAAAAAGCCAATCATGAATCACCTCAACACCTCCTAGCCACTCCATAGCAACCATTATCGAGCACCTTAGCAACCAAAATCCAAAGAGGGATATCTTCCATTCTGAATGTCACAGAGGCATGGGAGTTTGTTTATATCATTCATAGTGACAAGAAGCCTTTGCAGTTTCATCATTGGCAGCTGTCAAGCAACTCCATAGCAACCAAACAGATTACGCTAGCAACCAAAATTCAAAGAGGCATATCTTCCATTCTGAATGTCTCAGAGGCATGGGAGTTGGTTTATCTCATTCATACTGACAAGCAGCATTTGGAGTTTCATGATTGGTGTCTGCCAAGCTACTCCATAGCAACCAAACAGAGTACACTAGCAACCAAAATCCAAAGAGGGATATCTGCCATTCTGAATGTCACAGAGAAATGGGAGTTGGTTTATATCATTCATAGTGACAAGAAGCCTTTGCAGTTTCATGATTGGCAGCTGCCAAGCCACTCCCTAGCAACCAAACAGAGTACCCTAACAACCGTTTAGCAAAACAAATATCTCTGTATCAGAACATCGTATAGAGATGGGAGTTGGTTTATATCATTCATACTGACAAGCAGCCTTTGGAGTTTCATGATTGGCAGCTGCCAAGCCACTTCCTAGCAACCAAACAGAGTACCCTAGCAACCAAAATCCAAAGAGGGATATCTTCCATTCTGAATGTCACAGAGGCATGGGAGTTGGTTTATATCATTTATAGTGGCAAGCAGCCTTTGCAGTTTCATCATTGGCAGCTGCCAAGCAACTCCATAGCAACCAAACAGAGTACCCTAGCAACCAAAACCATAGAGGGATATCTTCCATTCTGAATGTCACAGAGGCATGGGAGTTGGTTTATATCATTCATACTGACAAGCAGCCTTTGGAGTTTTATGATTGGCAGCTGCCAAACCACTCCCTAGCAACCAAACAGAGTACCCTAGCAACTATTTTGCAAGACTTATATCTCTGCATTAGAACATCATAAAGAGATGGGGTTAACACAAGTTTGACTCAGGGCAGCAAACAGCCATTCAAGAGACACCACACCACTTGCTAGCCCCTCCCTAGCAACCATTGTCGAGCACCTTAGCAACCAAAATCCAAAGAGGGATATCCTCCATTCTGAATGTCACAGAGGCATGGGAGTTGGTTTATATCATTCATAGTGACAAGAAGCCATTTCAGTTTCATCATTTGCAGCTGCCAAGCAACTCCATAGCAACCAAACAGAGTACCCTATCAACCAAAATTCAAAGAGGTATATCTTCCATTCTGAATGTCACAGAGAAATGGGAGTTGGTTTATATAATTCATAGTGACAAGAAGCCTTTGCAGTTTCATCATTGGCAGCTGCCAAGCCACTCCCTAGCAACCAAATAGAGTACCCTAGCAACCGTTTAGCAAAACGTATATCTCTGTATCAGAACATCGTATAGAGATGGGAGTTGGTTTATATCATTTATACTAACAAGAAGCCTTTGCAGTGTCATCATTAGCAGCTGCCAAGTAACCCCATAGCAACCAAACAGAGTACCCTAGCAACCAAAATCCAAAGAGGTATATCTTTCATTCTGAATGTCGCAGAGGCATGGGAGTTGGTTTATATCATTCATACTGACAAGCAGCCTTTGGAGTTTCATGATTGGCAGCTGACAAGACACTCCCTAGCAAACAAACAGAGTACCCTAGCAACCAAAATCCAAAGAGGGATATCTTCCATTCTGAATGTCACAGAGGCATGGGAGTTGGTTTATATCATTCATACTGACAAGAAGCCTTTGGAATTTCATCATTTGCAGCTGCCAAGTAACTCCATAGCAACCAAACAGAGTACCCTAGCAACCAAAATCCAAAGAGGCATATCTTCCATTCTGAATGTCACAGAGACATGGGAGTTGGTTTATATCATTCATACTGACAAGCAGCCTTTGGAGTTTCATGATTAGCAGCTGCCAAGCCACTCCCTAGCAACCAAACAGAGTACCCTAGCAACCAAAATCCAAAGAGGGATATCTTCCATTCTGAATGTCACAGAAGCATGGGAGTTGGTTTATATCATTCATAATAACAAGAAGCCTTTGCAGTTTCATCATTGGCAGCTGTCAAGCAACTCCATAGCAACCAAATAGAGTACCCTAGCAACCAAAATCCAAAGAGGGATATCTTCCATTCTGAATGTCACAGAGGCATAGGAGTTGGTTTATATCATTCATAGTGACAAGAAGCCTTTGGAATTGCATCATTGGCAGCTGCCAAGTAACTACATAGCAACCAAACAGAGTACACCCTAGCAACCAAAATCCAAAGAGGCATATCTTCCATTCTGAATGTCGCAGAGACATGGGAGTTGGTTTATATCATTCATAGTGACAAGAAGCCTTTAGAGTTTCATGATTGGTAGCTGACAAGCCACTCGCTAGCAACCAAATAGAGTACCCTAGCAACCGTTTAGCAAAACGTATCTCTGCATCAGAACATCGTATAGAGATGGGAGTTGGTTTATATCATTCATACTGACAAGCAACCTTTGTAGTTTCATCATTAGCAGCTGCCAAGCAACTCCATAGCAACCAAACAGAGTACCCTAACAACCATTTTACAATACCTACATCTCTGCATCAGAATATTGTATAGAGATGGGGGTTGGCTCATTAGGTTCGGTTGGAAAACAGTCTGTAAATATCACCATGGTAACTGTGTATTCACACCCTAGCAACCATTTAGAGCCACCTAGCAACCATATTGCAACATATAGAAGCCATATTTCAGCTCCACAACATCGTACAGACATGGTTGTTGGCTCGTATGCAATCAAGTACAACACCCTAGCAACCGAGTGGCGAATTTTGCCACTGCAAGCACCACTTCACATTTTCTTCAGGAAATGTACATTCTAGTTAGTGGTGCTTGCTGAAAGCAAGGCATCACTATTGTTATTGCTCATACTTATTATTATTAGTGGTGCTTTTTTGAAAGCATCACTATTGTTATTGCTCATACTTATTATTCTTTTTATTATTATTCTGGACAAAGTTTGGCGCGTAACTCGCCCCGCACCGTTAGTCACAGACCCCTGAGTGAGGTGTCAAATCGACCGGCTCATTGAGGAGAGGTGTGCTATGACTTTTATAAGCGATCGGGGGGGCGGTGTTCGCCCCAGGGGCGAAAAAGCGGCCAAAAAAGTCCCATTGACTTAACATTGCGACGAACTTTGACCACTCGTAGCTCTGAGCGAGGATTTCGGAGAAACGTGTGATTTGCCACATTTGAAGAGGCTGACAGGCTCTGTAAGAACATACCTCACAATGGGGTAAAAGTTGCACCCCTGGGGGGCAGGAGCGTCCCAAAGTTTCCCATTGACTTACAATGGTGTAGGACGGCCCATGAAATGGGCCGTCCTACACATTGCATAGGGATTTTGTATTGAACGTAGCTCTGGATCACAGTGTCATAGAGACAAGGGGGCGGGCTCATTTTACACAGACGACCAATCAGTCTCTCAGGATCATTGTGAAGCTATCTTGTCACGCCATAGCAACCATTTAGAGCACCTTAGCAACAAGTCCCATAGACTTCCATTGAAAGAGATCAAAGGGATATCTCTGGACTGAATTGTCATAGAAACATGGGGGTGGTCTCAGTTGACTCAGGGAGGCAACCAGCCAATCATGAATCACCTCAACACTTCCTAGCCCCTCCCTAGCAACCAAACAGAGTACCCTAGCAACCAAAATCCAAAGAGGGATATCTTCCATTCTGAATGTCACAGAGGCATGGGAGTTGGTTTATATCATTCATAGTGACAAGAAGCCTTTGCAGTTTCATCATTGGCAGCTGCCAAGCAACTCCATAGCAACCAAACAGAGTACCCTAGCAACCATTTTACAAGACCTATTTCTCTGCATCAGAACATCGTATAGAGATGGGGGTTGGCTCTTTTGACTCATGCTAGCAAAGAGGAATTCCAACATGCTACACATGCTAGCTGTGAATAGCTACATGCTAATAGCGACTAGGTAAGTGCTAAATCATGCCAAGAAAATGCTAAGAACTCCAATAGTAATCATCTGTGACAACTACCAACCACTTAGTAACACCATAGTAACCACCCATAATACCTTAGCAACCGCCCTGAACACCATAGCAACTGCCTAGCAACTCCCTAGCAACCACCCAAAATACCCTACCAACCACCTAGCAACACCATAGCAACCACCCAGAACACCCTAGCAACTGCCTAGCAATGCCCTAGCAACCACCCAGAATACCCTAGCAACTGCCTAGCAACGCCCTAGCAACCACATAGAATACCCTAGCAACATCCTAGCAACCACCCAGAATACCCTAGCAACCGCCTAGCAACACCATAGCAACCACCCAGAATACCATAGCAACTGCCTAGCAACCATCCAGAATACCCTAGCAACCACCTAGTAACACCATAGCAACCACCCAGAATACCCTAGCAACTGCCTAGCAACGCCCTAGCAACCACCCAGAATACCCTAGCAACCGCCTAGCAACACCATAGCAACCACCCATAACACCCTAGCAACGCCCTAGCAACCACCCAGAATACCCTAGCAACCGCCTAGCAACACCATAGCAACCACCCAGAACACCCTAGCAACTGCCTAGCAACGCCCTAGCAACCACCAATAATACCCTAGCAACCGCCTAGCAACCACCCAGAATACCCTAGCAACCGCCTAGCAACACCATAGCAACCACCCAGAATACCCTAGCAACCGCCTAACAACACCCTAGCAACCACCCAGAACACCCTGGCAACTGCCTAGCAACGTCCTAGCAACCACCCAGAATACCCTAGCAACCGCCTAGCAACACCATAGCAACCACCCAGAATACCCTAGCAACTGCCTAGCAACGCCCTAGCAACCACCCAGAATACCCTAGCAACCGCCTAGCAACACCATAGCAACCACCCAGAACACCCTAGCAACTGCCTAGCAACGCCCTGGCAACCACCAAGAATACCCTAGCAACCGCCTAGCAACCACCCATAACACCCTAGCAACACCATAGCAACCACTCAGAACACCCTAGCAACGCCCTAGCAACCACCCAGAATACCCTAGCAACTGCCTAGCAACGCCCTAGCAACCACTCAGAATACCCTAGCAACCGCCTAGCAACGCCATAGCAACCACTCAGAACACCCTAGCAACTGCCTAGCAACGCCCTAGCAACCACCAAGAATACCCTAGCAACCGCCTAGCAACCCCCCAGAATACCCTAGCAACCGCCTAGCAACCACCCAGAACACCCTAGCAACTGCCTAGCAACGCCCTAGCAACCACCCAGAATACCCTAGCAACCGCCTAGCAACACCATAGCAACCACCCAGAACACCCTAGCAACCACCTAGCAAAGCCATAGCAACCACACAGAACACCCTAGCAACACCCTAGCAACCACCTGAACAACATGAATAAACCATATCTCAGCACCAGAACATCGTACAGACATGTTTGTTGGCTCGTATGCAATCATGTACCACACTCTAGCAACAGAGTGGCGAGTTTTGCCACTGCAAGCACCACTTCACATTTTCTTCAGGAAATGTACATTCTAGTTAGTGGTGCTTGCTGAAAGCAAGGCATCACTATTGTTATTGCTCATACTTATTAGTGGTGCTTGCTGAAAGCAAGGCATCACTATTGTTATTGCTCATACTTATTATTATTCTTTTTATTATTCTGGACAAAAGTTTGGCGCGTAACTCGCCCCGCACCATTTGTCACAGACCCCTGAGTGAGGTGTCAAATCGACCGGCTCATTAAGGAGAGGTGTGCTATGACTTTTATAAGCGATCGGGGGTGCGGTGTTCGCCCCAGGGGCGAAAAAGCGGCCAAAAAAGTCCCATTGACTTAACATTGAGACGAACTTTGACCACACGTAGCTCTGAGCGAGGATTTCGCAGAAACGTGTGATTTGCCACATTTGAAGAGGCTAACAGGCTCTGTAAGAACATACCTCACAATGGGGTAAAAGTTGCACCCCTGGGGGGCAGGAGCTGCCCAAAGTTGCCCCATTGACTTACTATGGGGAAGGAACGTCCCATGAAACACACATGCTTTTCCTACTATGGTAAATTGCATAGGGACTTTGTACTGAACGTAGCTCTGGATCACAGTGTCATAGAGACAAGGGGGAGGGCTCATTTTACTCAGACGACCAATCAGTCTCTCAGGATCATTGTGAAGCTATCAAGCCACGCCCTAGCAACCATTTAGAGCCCCTTAGCAACAAGTTCCATAGACTTCCATTGAAAGAGTTCAAAGAGATATCTCCAGACTGAATTGTCATAGAAACGTGGGGGTGGTCTCATTTGACTCGGGGCAGCAAACAGCCCATCATGAATGACCTCAACACTTCCAAGCCCCTCCCTAGCAACCATTGTCGAGCACCCTATCAACAAAAATCCAAAGAGGGATATCTTCCATTCTAAATGTCACAGAGGCATGGGAGTTGGTTTGTATCATTCATACTGACAAGCAGCCTTTGGAGTTTCATCATTGGCAGCTGCCAAGCCACTCCCTAGCAACCAAACAGAGTACCCTAGCAACCAAAATTCAAAGAGGGATATCTTCCATTCTGAATGTCACAGAGAAATGGGAGTTGGTTTATATCATTCATAGTGACAAGAAGCTTTTGCAGTTTCATCATTGGCAGCTGCCGAGCAACTCCATAGCAACCAAACAGAGTACCCTAGCAACCAAAATCCAAAGAGGGATATCTTCCATTGTGAATGTCACAGAGGCATGGGAGTTGGTTTATACCGTTCGTAGTGACAAGCAGCCTTTGCAGTTTCATCATTGGCAGCTGCCAAGCAACTCCATAGCAACCAAACAGAGTACCCTAGCAACCAAAATCCAAAGAGGGATATCTTCCATTGTGAATGTCACAGAGGCATGGGAGTTGGTTTATACCGTTCATACTGACAAGCAGCCTTTGCAGTTTCATCATTGGCAGCTGCCAAGCAACTCCATAGCAACCAAACAGAGTACCCTAGCAACCAAAATCCAAAGAGGCATATCTTCCATTGTGAATGTCACAGAGGCATGGGAGTTGGTTTATACCGTTCATACTGACAAGCAGCCTTTGCAGTTTCATCATTGGCAGCTGCCAAGCAACTCCATAGCAACCAAACAGAGTACCCTAGCAACCAAAATCCAAAGAGGCATATCTTCCATTGTGAATGTCACAGAGGCATAGGAGTTGGTTTATACCGTTCATACTGACAAGAAGCTTTTGCAGTTTCATCATTGGCAGCTGCCAAGCAACTCCATAGCAACCAAACAGAGTACCCTAGCAACCAAAATCCAAAGAGGGATATCTTCCATTCTGAATGTCACAGAGGCATGGGAGTTGGTTTATATCATTCATAGTGACAAGAAGCCTTTGCAGTTTCATCATTGGCAGCTGCCAAGCAACTCCATAGCAACCAAACAGAGTACCCTAGCAACCAAAATCCAAAGAGGCATATCTTCCATTCTGAATGTCACAGAGGCATGGGAGTTGGATTATATCATTCATACTGACAAGAAGCCTTTGGAATTTCATCATTGACAGATGACAAGCCACTCCCTAGCAACCAAACAGAGTACCCTAGCAACCAAAATCCAAAGAGGCATATCTTCCATTCTGAATGTCGCAGAGGCATGGGAGTTGGTTTATATCATTCATAGTGACAAGAAGCCTTTGGAGTTTCATCATTGGCAGCTGCCAAGCCACTCGCTAGCAACCAAATAGAGTACCCTAGCAACCGTTTAGCAAAACGTATATCTCTGCATCAGAACATCGTATAGAGATGGGGGTTGGCTCATTAGTTTCAGTTGGAAAACAGTCTGTAAATATCACCATGGTAACTGTGTTTTCACACCCTAGCAACCATTTACAGCCACCTAGCAACCATATTGCAACATATAGAAGCCATATTTCAGATCCACAACATCGTACAGACATGGTTGTTGGCTCGTATGCAATCATGTACAACACCCTAGCAACCGAGTGGCGAGTTTTGCCACTGCAAGCACCACTTCACATTTTCTTCAGGAAATGTACATTCTAGTTAATGGTGCTTGCTGAAAGCAAGGCATCATTAGTGTTCTCTTGCATACTTATTATTAGTGGTGCTTTTTTGAAAGCATCACTATTGTTATTGCTCATACTTATTATTATTAGTGGTGCTTTTTTGAAAGCATCACTATTGTTATTGCTCATACTTATTATTATTCTTTTACTTCTTTTTATTATTCTGGACAAAAGTTTGGCGCGTAATGCGCCCCGCACCGTTTGTCACAGACCCCTGAGTGAGGCCTCAAATCGAGCGGCTCATTGAGGAGAGGTGTGCTATGACTTTTCTAAGCGATCGGGTGTACGATGTTCGCACAGCGGACGAAAAAGCGGCCAAAAAAGTCCCATTGACTTTACATTGGGAGTTCTAAAAATATTTGAATCCCAACCGACGTTTTCACACACACAGACTCCAAAGGGCCTGACACCCCTGCGTCTCTCCCTCTCTCTCTCCCTCAGAGGATTTATATTATCAAGCAGCCAATAAGTAATGGCCTAAAATCTTCATAGCCACACCCTAGCAACCAGTTTCAGCACCCTAGCAACCACTAAGAGCTCCCTAGCAACCACCCTAAACCAAAAAAAAACATTTTTTAAAATGTTTTGTATTTTTTAAAGCAATTTTACTCTCGTGGCCTTGCGATATCGCTCCATGCTTGTGCCTATTCGGCCATAGGCACGAGGCCGCAGGCCGAGTGCCGTACTGAAGGCACTCGTTATTAAAGATTTTAAAAACTCCATAGTAACCATATTTGACAACTACCAACCACCTAGTAACACCATAGCAACTAACAAAAATACCTTAGCAACCACCCTGAACACCCTAGCAACGTCTAGAAATGCTCTAGTAACCACCAAAAAACTCTAGCAACCACCCAGAACACCCTAGCAACTGCCTATCAACCACCCAGAACACCTAGCAACTGCCTAGCAACCACCCAGAACACCTAACAACTGCCTAGCAACCACCCAGAACACCCTAGCAACTGCCTAGCAATGCCCTAGCATCCACCCAGAATACCATAGCAACTGCCTAGCAACACCATAGCAACCACCCAGAACACCCTAGCAACCACCTAGCAACGCCCTAGCAACCACCAAGAATACCCTAGCAACTGCCTAGCAACCTTAGCAACTGCCTAGCAACACCATAGCAACCACCCAGAACACCCTAGCAACCACCTGGCAACAGCATCTTGCTAAAAACATGCTAGAAACATGCTAATCAAGCTAGCATCATGCTAGCAACATGCTAATCAAGCTAGCATCATGCTGGCAACATGCTAATCAAGCTAGCATAATGCTAGCATCATGCTAATCAGGGTAGCATCATGCTAGCAACATGCTAATCAAGCTAGCAACATGCTAATCATGCTAGCATTATGCTAACAACATGCTAATCATGGTAGCATCATGCTAGCAACATGCTAATCAAGCTAGCATCATGCTAGCAACATGCTAATCATGCTAGCATTATGCTAGCAACATGCTAATCATGGTAGCATCATGCTAGCAACATGCTAATCAAGCTAGCATAATGCTAGCGACATGCTAATCAAGCTAGCATCATGCTAGCAACATGCTAATCAAGCTAGCAATATGCTAATCATGTTAGCATTATGCTAATCATGCTAGCATTATGCTAGCAACATGCTAATCAAGCTAGCATCATGCTAATCTTGCTAGCATAATGCTAGCAACATGCTAATCATGCTAGCATCTTGTTAAAAGCATGCTAGCAACATGCTAATCATGCTAGCATCATCCAACCAACATGCTAATCATGCTAGCAACATGCTAATCCTGCTAGCATCATTCTAACAACATGTTAATCATAGTAAATCATGCTGGAATGTGGTAAATCGTAGTAAATCATCTTAGAAACATGGTAAATCGTGGTAAATGATAAAACGTGGTATATCATGGTATCACAACATGTTAATTGTGTTAGCATCTGCCCAGTGGCGAGTTTTGCCACTGCAAGCACCACTTCACATTTTCTTCAGGAAATGTACATTCTAGTTATTATTATTCTTCTTTTTATTATTCCACACAAAGTTTGGCGCGTAACTCGTCCCGCACCGTTTGTCACAGATCCATGAATGAGGTGTCAAATCGACCGGCTCATTAAGGAGAGGTGTGCTATGACTTTTATAAGCGATCGGGGGTGCGGTGTTCGCCCCAGGGGCGAAAAAGCGTCCGAAAAATCCCATAGACTTAACATTGCGACAAACTTTGACGAGTCATAACTCTGAGCGACGATTTCGCAGAAACGTGTGATTTGCCACATTTGAAGAGGCTGACAGGCTCTGTAAGAACATACCTCTCAATGGGGTAAAAGTTGCACCCCTGGGGGGCAGGAGATGCCCAAAGTTGCCCCTTTGACTTACTATGGGGAAGGAACGTCCCGTGAAACACACATGCTTTTCCTACTATGGTAAATTGCATAGGGACTTTGTATTGAACGTAGCTCTGGATCACAGTGTCATAGAGACAAGGGGGAGGGCTCATTTTACTCAGACGACCAATCAGTCTCTCAGGATCATTGTGAAGCTATCAAGCCACGCCCTAGCAACCATTTAGAGCCCCTTAGCAACAAGTTCCATAGACTTCCATTGAAAGAGTTCAAAGAGATATCTCCAGACTGAATTGTCATAGAAACATGGGGGTGGTCTCATTTGACTCGGGGCAGCAAACAGCCAATCATGAATCACCTAAACACTTCCAAGCCCCTCCCTAGCAACCATTGTCGAGCACCTTAGCAACCAAAATCCAAAGAGGGATATCTTCCATTCTGAATGTCACAGAGGCATGGGAGTTGGTTTATATCATTCATACTGACAAGAAGCCTTTGGAGTTTCATGATTGGCAGCTGACAAGCCACTCCCTAGCAACCAAACAGAGTACCCTAGCAACCAAAATCCAAAGAGGGTTATCTTCCATTCTGAATGTCGCAGAGGCATGGGAGTTGGTTTATATCATTCATACTGACAAGCAGCCTTTGGAGTTTCATGATTGGCAGCTGACAAGCCACTCCCTAGCAACCAAACAGAGTACCCTAGCAACCAAAATCCAAAGAGGGATATCTTCCATTCTGAATGTCACAGAGGCATGGGAGTTGGTTTATATCATTCATAGTGACAAGAAGCCTTTGGAATTTCATCATTGGCAGCTGCCAAGTAACTCCATAGCAACCAAAAAGAGTACCCTAGCAACCGTTTAGCAAAACGTATATCTCTGCATCAAAACATAGTATAGAGATGGGACTTGGCTCTTTTGACTAAATCATGGTAAACTATGGTAAATCATCCTAGAATCATAGTAAATCATACTAAAACATGGTAAATCATGGTATACTATAGTAAATCATAGTAAACTATGGTAAATCGTGGTAAATCATGGTAAACTATGGTAAATCATGCTAGAATCATAGTAAATCATACTTGAACATGGTAAATCATGGTATACTATAGTAAATCATGGTAAACTATGGTAAATCATGGTAAACTATGGTAAATCATGGTAAACTATGATAAATCATGCTAAAATCAGTAAATCATACTTGAACATGGTATATCATGGTATACTATAGTAAATCATGGTAAACTATGGTAAATCGTGGTAAATCATGGTAAACTATGGTAAATCATGCTAGAATCAGTAAATCATACTTCAACATGGTAAATCATGGTATACTATAGTAAATCATGGTAAACTATGGTAAATCATGGTAAACTATGGTAAATCATGGTAAACTATGATAAATCATGCTAGAATCAGTAAATCATACTTGAACATGGTATATCATGGTATACTATAGTAAATCATGGTAAACTATGGTAAATCGTGGTAAATCATGGTAAACTATGGTAAATCATGCTAGAATCAGTAAATCATACTTCAACATGGTAAATCATGGTATACTATAGTAAATCATGGTAAACTATGGTAAATCGTGGTAAATCATGGTAAACTATGGTAAATCATGGTACACTATGGTAAATCATGCTAGAATCATAGTAAATCATACTTGAACATGGTAAATCATGGTATACTATAGTAAATCATGGTAAACTATGGTAAATCATGGTAAACTATGGTAAATCATGGTAAACTATGATAAATCATGGTAAACTATGGTAAATCATGGTAAACTATGATAAATCATGCTAAAATCAGTAAATCATACTTGAACATGGTATATCATGGTATACTATAGTAAATCATGGTAAACTTTGGTAAATCGTGGTAAATCATGGTAAACTATGGTAAATCATGCTAGAATCAGTAAATCATACTTCAACATGGTAAATCATGGTATACTATAGTACATCATGGTAAACTATGGTAAATCATGGTAAACTATGGTAAATCATGGTAAACTATGATAAATCATGCTAGAATCAGTAAATCATACTTGAACATGGTATATCATGGTATACTATAGTAAATCATGGTAAACTATGGTAAATCGTGGTAAATCATGGTAAACTATGCTAAATCATGGTAAACTATGGTAAATCATGCTAGAATCAGTAAATCATACTTCAACATGGTAAATCATAGTATACTATAGTAAATCGTGGTAAATCGTGGTAAACTATGGTAAATCATGGTAAACTATGGTAAATCATGCTAGAATCAGTAAATCATACTTGAACATGGTAAATCATGGTATACTATAGTAAATCATGGTAAACTATAGTAAATCGTGGTAAATCATGGTAGAATCATAGTAAATCATACTTGAACATGGTAAATCATGGTATACTATAGTAAATCTGGTAAACTATGGTAAATTGTGGTAAATCATGGTAAACTATGGTAAATCATGGTAAACCATGCTAGCAACATGGTAAAACAAGCTAGCATCATGCTAGCTACATGCTAATCATGCTAACATGATGCTAGCATGATGCTAATAATGCTAGCATGATGCTAACAACATGCTAATAATGCTAGCATGATACTAGCTACATGCTAATCATGCTAGCTTCTTGCTACAAACATGCTAGCAAACATGCTATTCATGTTAGCATCTTGTTAAAAAATGCTAGCATCATGCTAACAACATGCTAATCATGCTAGCTACATTCACGTTAGCTACATTATCATATTAGCATCATGCTAGCAACATGCTAGCATTATGTTAGTCACATGCTTATAATGCTAGCATCATGATCATTTTGTTATAATCTTGCTAAAAACTAGCTAAACGCACTTTAGCAACCAAGTGGTGAGTTTTGCCACTGCAAGCACCACTTCACATTTTCTTCAGGAAATGTACATTCTAGTTATTATTCTTATTTTTATTCTGGACAAAGTTTGGCGCGTAACTCGCCCCGCACCGTTTGTCTCAGACCCCTGAGTGAGGTGTCAAATCGAGCGGCTCATTGAGGAGAGGTGTGCTATGACTTTTCTAAGCGATCGGGTGTACGATGTTCACACAGCGGACGAAAAAGCGGCCAAAAAAGTCCCATTGACTTTACATTGGGAGTTCTAAAAATATTTGAATCCCAACCGACGTTTTCACACACACACCACTCCAAAGGGCCTGACACCCCTGCGTCTCTCCCTCTCTCTCTCCCTCAGAGGATTTATATTATCAAGCAGCCAATAAGTTATGGCCCAAAATCTTCATAGCCACACCCTAGCAACCAGTTTCAGCACCCTAGCAACCACTAAGAGCTCCCTAGCAACCACCCTAAACCAAAAAAAAACATTTTTTTATTTTTTTAATATTTTTTAAAGCAATTTTACTCTCGTGGCCTTGCGATATCGCTCCATGCTTGTGCCTATTCGGCCATAGGCACGAGGCCGCAGGCCGAGTGCCGTACAAAAGGCACTCGTTATTAAAGATTTTAAGAACTCTATAAAAACTCCATAGTAACCATATTTGACAACTACCAACCACCTAGTAACACCATAGCAACTAACAAAAACACCTTAGCAACCACCCTGAACACCCTAGCAACGTCTAGAAATGCTCTAGTAACCACAAAAAACTCTAGCAAGCACCCAGAACACCCTAGCAACTGCCTAGCAACCACCTAGAACACCTAGCAACTGCCTAGCAACCACCCAGAACACCTAGCAACCAACCAGAACACCCTAGCAACTGCCTAGCACTGCCCTAGTATCCACCCAAAATGCCATAGCAACTGCCTAGCAACACCATAGCAACCACCCAGAACACCCTAGCAACTGCCTAGCAACCACCAAGAATACCCTAGCAACTGCCTAGCAACCACCCAGAACACCTTAGCAACTGCCTAGCAACACCATAGCAACCACTCAGAACACCCTAGCAACCACCTGGCAACAGCATCTTGCTAAAAACATGCTGGCAACATGCTAATCAAGCTAGCATCATGCTAGCAACATGCTAATCAAGCTAGCATCATGCTAGCATCATGCTAATCATGCTAGCATTATGCTACCAACATGCTAATAAAGCTAGCATCATGCTAGCATCATGTTAATCATGCTAGCATTATGCTACCAACATGCTAATAAAGCTAATATCATGCTAACAACATGCTAATCAAGCTAACATAATGGTAGCATCATGCTAATCAAGCTAGCATAATGCTAGCAACATGCTAATCATGCTAGCATTATGCTAGCAACATGCTAAATCAAGCTAGCATCATGCTAGCAACATGCTAATCATGCTAGCAACATGCTAATCAAGCTAGCATCATGCTAGCAACATGCTAATCATGCTAGCATTAGGCTACCAACATGCTAATAAAGCTAGCATCATGCTAACAACATGCTAATCAAGCTAGCATAATGCTAGCATCATGCTAATCAAGCTAGCATCATGCTAGCAACATGCTAATCATGCTAGCATTAGGCTACCAACATGCTAATAAAGCTAGCATCACGCTAACAACATGCTAATCAAGCTAGCATAATGCTAATCAAGCTAGCATCATGCTAACAACATGCTAATAATGCTAACATTATGCTAGCAACATGCTAATCAAGCTAGCATAATGCTAGCACCAAGCTAATCATGCTAGCAACATGCTAATCATGTTAGCATCTAGCTAAAAACATGCTAGCAACATGCTAATCAAGCTAGCATCATGCTAGCAACATGCTAATCATGCTAGCATCATCCAACCAACATGCTAATCATGCTAACAACATGCTAATCCTGCTAACATCATTCTAACAACATGTTAATCATAGTAAATAATGCTGGAATATGTTAAATTGTAATAAATCATCTTAGAAACATGGTAAATCGTGGTAAATAATGCTAAAATGTGGTATATCATGGTATCACAACATGTCAATTGTGTTAGCATCTGCCCAGTGGCGAATTTTGCCACTGCAAGCACCACTTCACATTTTCTTCAGGAAATGTACATTCTAGTTCTTTTTATTATTCTGGACAAAAGTTTGGCGCGTAACTCGCCCCGCACCGTTTGTCACAGACCCCTGAGTGAGGTGTCAAATCGACCGGCTCATTAAGGAGAGGTGTGCTATGACTTTTATAAGCGATCGGGGGTGCGGTGTTCGCCCCAGGGGTGAAAAAGCGGCCAAAAAAGTCCCATTGACTTAACATTGCGACGAACTTTGACCACACGTAGCTCTGAGCGAGGATTTCGCAGAAACGTGTGATTTGCCACATTTGAAGAGGCTAACAGGCTCTGTAAGAACATACCTCACAATGGGGTAAAAGTTGCACCCCTGGGGGGCAGGAGATGCCCAAAGTTGCCCCATTGACTTACTATGGGGAAGGAACGTCCCGTGAAACACACATGCATTTCCTACTATGGTAAATTGCATAGGGACTTTGTATTGAACGTAGCTCTGGATCACAGTGTCATAGAGACAAAAGGGAGGGCTCATTTTACTCAGACGACCAATCAGTCTCTCAGGATCATTGTGAAGCTATCAAGCCACGCCCTAGCAACCATTTACAGCCCCTTAGCAACAAGTTCCATAGACTTCCATTGAAAGAGTTCAAAGAGATATCTCCAGACTGAATTGTCATAGAAACATGAGGGTGGTCTCAGTTGACTCAGGGCAGCAAACAGCCAATCATGAATCACCTCAACACTTCCAAGCCCCTCCCTAGCAACCATTGTCGAGCACCTTAGCAACCAAAATCCAAAGAGGGATATCTTCCATTCTGAATGTCACAGAGGCATGGGAGTTGGTTTATATCATTCATAGTGACAAGAAGCCTTTGGACTTTAATGATTGGCAGCTGACAAGCCACTCCCTAGCAACCAAACAGAGTACCCTAGCAACCAAAATCCAAAGAGGCATATCTTCCATTCTGAATGTCGCAGAGGCATGGGAGTTGGTTTATATCATTCATAGTGACAAGCAGCCTTTGGAATTGCATCTTTGGCAGCTGCCAAGCCACTCCATAGAAACCAAACAGAGTACCCTAGCAACCAAAATCCAAAGAGGGATATCTTCCATTCTGTATGTCACAGAGGCATGGGAGTTGGATTATATCATTCATACTGACAAGCAGCCTTTGGAGTTTCATGATTGGCAGCTGCCAAGCTACTCCCTAGCAACCAAACAGAGTACCCTAGCAACCGTTTAGCAAAACGTATATCTCTGCATCAGAACATCGTATAGAGATGGGAGTTGGTTTATATCATTCATACTGACAAGAAGCCTTTGCAGTTTCATCATTAGCAGCTGCCAAGCAACTCCATAGCAACCAAACAGAGTACCCTAGCAACCATTTTACAAGACTTACATCTCTGCATCAGAATATTGTATAGAGATGGGGGTTGGCTCATTAGTTTCAGTTGGAAAACTGTCTGTAAATATCACCATGGTAACTGTGTATTCACACCCTAGCAACCGTTTAGAGCCACCTAGCAACCATATTGCAACATATAGAAGCCATATTTCAGCTCCACAACATCGTACAGACATGGTTGTTGGCTCGTATGCAATCATGTACGACACCCTAGCAACCGAGTGGCGAGTTTTGCCACTGCAAGCACCACTTCACATTTTCTTCAGGAAATGTACATTCTAGTTCTTTTTATTATTCTGGACAAAAGTTTGGCGCGTAACTCGCCCCGCACCGTTTGTCACAGACCCCTGAGTGAGGTGTCAAATCGACCGGCTCATTAAGGAGAGGTGTGCTATGACTTTTATAAGCGATCGGGGGTGCGGTGTTCACCCCAGGGGCGAAAAAGCGGCCAAAAAAGTCCCATTGACTTAACATTGAGACGAACTTTGACCACACGTAGCTCTGAGCGAGGATTTCGCAGAAACGTGTGATTTGCCACATTTGAAGAGGCTAACAGGCTCTGTAAGAACATACCTCACAATGGGGTAAAAGTTGCACCCCTGGGGGGCAGGAGATGCCCAAAGTTGCCCCATTGACTTACTATGGGGAAGGAACGTCCCATGAAACACACATGCTTTTCCTACTATGGTAAATTGCATAGGGACTTTGTATTGAACGTAGCTCTGGATCACAGTGTCATAGAGACAAGGGGGAGGCCTCATTTTACTCAGACGACCAATCAGTCTCTCAGGATCATTGTGAAGCTATCAAGCCACGCCCTAGCAACCATTTAGAGCCCCTTAGCAACAAGTTCCATAGACTTCCATTGAAAGAGTTCAAAGAGATATCTCCAGACTGAATTGTCATAGAAACGTGGGGGTGGTCTCATTTGACTCGGGGCAGCAAACAGCCAATCATGAATCACCTCAACACTTCCAAGCCCCGCCCTAGCAACCATTGTCGAGCACCTTAGCAACCAAAATACAAAGAGGGATATCTTCCATTCTGAATGTCACAGAGGCATGGGAGTTGGTTTATATCATTCATAGTGACAAGAAGCCTTTGGAGTTTCATGATTGGCAGCTGACAAGCCACTCCCTAGCAACCAAACAGAGTACCCTAGCAACCAAAATTCAAAGAGGGATATCTTCCATTCTGAATGTCACAGATAAATGGGAGTTGGTTTATATCATTCATAGTGACAAGAAGCCTTTGCAGTTTCATAAATGGCAGCTGCCAAGCCACTCCATAGCAACCAAACAGAGTACCCTAGCAACCAAAATCCAAAGAAGGATATCTCCCATTCTGAATAATGCAGAGGTATGGGAGTTGGTTTATATCATTCGTAGTGACAAGAAGCCTTTGGAGTTTCATGATTGGCAGCTGACAAGCCACTCCCTAGCAACCAAACAGAGTACCCTAGCAACCAAAATCCAAAGACGGATATCTTCCATTCTGAATGTCACAGAGGCATGGGAGTTGGTTTATATCATTCATACTGACAGGCAGCCTTTGGAGTTTCATCATTGGCAGCTGCCAAACCACTCCATAGCAACCAAACAGAGTACCCTAGCAACCAAAATCCAAAGAGGGATATCTTCCATTCTGAATGTCACAGAGGCATGGGAGTTGGATTATATCATTCATACTGACAAGCAGTCTTTGGAGTTTCATGATTGCCAGCTGCCAAGCCACTCCCTAGCAACCAAACAGAGTACCCTAGCAACCAAAATCCAAAGAGGGATATCTTCCATTCTGAATGTCGCAGAGGCATGGGAGTTGGTTTATATCATTCATAGTGACAAGAAGCCTTGGAGTTTCATGATTGGGAGCTGACAAGCCACTCCCTAGCAACCAAACAGAGTACCCTAGCAACCAAAATCCAAAGAGGGATATCTTCCATTCTGAATGTCGCAGAGGCATGGGAGTTGGTTTATATCATTCATAGTGACAAGAAGCCTTTGGAGTTTCATGATTGGCAGCTGACAAGCCACTCCCTAGCAACCAAACAGAGTACCCTAGCAACCAAAATCCAAAGAGGGATATCTTCCATTCTGAATGTCACAGAAGCATGGGAGTTGGTTTATATCATTCATAATAACAAGAAGCCTTTGCAGTTTCATCATTGGCAGCTGTCAAGCAACTCCATAGCAACCAAACAGAGTACCCTAGCAACCAAAATCCAAAGAGGGATATCTTCCATTCTGAATGTCACAGAGGCATGGGAATTGGTTTATATCATTCATATTGACAAGCAGCCTTTGAGTTTCATGATTGGCAGCTGCCAAGACACTCTCTAGCAACCAAACAGAGTACCCTAGCAACCAAAATCCAAAGAGGGATATCTTCCATTCTGAATGTCACAGAGGCATGGAAGTTGGTTTATATCATTCATAGTGAAAAGAAGCCTTTGGAATTGCATCATTGGCAGCTGCCAAGTAACTCCAAAACAATCAAACAGAGTACCCTAGCAACCAAAATCCAAAGAGGCATATCTTCCATTCTGAATGTCACAGAGGCATGGGAGTTGAATTATATCATTCATACTGACAAGAAGCCTTTGGAATTGCATCATTGACAGATGACAAGCCACTCCCTAGCAACCAAACAGAGTACCCTAGCAACCAAAATCCAAAGAGGCATATCTTCCATTCTGAATGTCGCAGAGGCATGGGAGTTGGTTTATATCATTCATAGTGACAAGAAGCCTTTGGAGTTTCATCATTGGCAGCTGACAAGCCACTCGCTAGCAACCAAATAGAGTACCCTAGCAACCGTTTAGCAAAACGTATATCTCTGCATCAGAACATCGTATAGAGATGGGGGTTGGCTCATTAGTTTCAGTTGGAAAACAGTCTGTAAATATCACCATGGTAACTGTGTATTCACATCCTAGCCACCATTTAGAGCCACCTAGCAACCATATTGCAACATATAGAAGCCATATTTCAGCTCCACAACATCGTACAGACATGGTTGTTGGCTCGTATGCAATCATGTACAACACCCTAGCAACCGAGTGGCGAGTTTTGCCACTGCAAGCACCACTTCACATTTTCTTCAGGAAATGTACATTCTAGTTCTTTTTATTATTCTGGACAAAAGTTTGGCGCGTAACTCGCCCCGCACCGTTTGTCACAGACCCCTGAGTGAGGTGTCAAATCGACCGGCTCATTAAGGAGAGGTGTGCTATGACTTTTATAAGCGATCGGGGGTGCGGTGTTCGCCCCAGGGGCGAAAAAGCGGCCAAAAAAGTCCCATTGACTTAACATTGCGACGAACTTTGACCACACGTAGCTCTGAGCGAGGATTTCGCAGAAACGTGTGATTTGCCACATTTGAAGAGGCTAACAGGCTCTGTAAGAACATACCTCACAATGGGGTAAAAGTTGCACCCCTGGGGGGCAGGAGATGCCCAAAGTTGCCCCATTGACTTACTATGGGGAAGGAACGTCCCGTGAAACACACATGCATTTCCTACTATGGTAAATTGCATAGGGACTTTGTATTGAACGTAGCTCTGGATCACAGTGTCATAGAGACAAAAGGGAGGGCTCATTTTACTCAGACGACCAATCAGTCTCTCAGGATCATTGTGAAGCTATCAAGCCACGCCCTAGCAACCATTTACAGCCCCTTAGCAACAAGTTCCATAGACTTCCATTGAAAGAGTTCAAAGAGATATCTCCAGACTGAATTGTCATAGAAACATGAGGGTGGTCTCAGTTGACTCAGGGCAGCAAACAGCCAATCATGAATCACCTCAACACTTCCAAGCCCCTCCCTAGCAACCATTGTCGAGCACCTTAGCAACCAAAATCCAAAGAGGGATATCTTCCATTCTGAATGTCACAGAGGCATGGGAGTTGGTTTATATCATTCATAGTGACAAGAAGCCTTTGGACTTTAATGATTGGCAGCTGACAAGCCACTCCCTAGCAACCAAACAGAGTACCCTAGCAACCAAAATCCAAAGAGGCATATCTTCCATTCTGAATGTCGCAGAGGCATGGGAGTTGGTTTATATCATTCATAGTGACAAGCAGCCTTTGGAATTGCATCTTTGGCAGCTGCCAAGCCACTCCATAGAAACCAAACAGAGTACCCTAGCAACCAAAATCCAAAGAGGGATATCTTCCATTCTGTATGTCACAGAGGCATGGGAGTTGGATTATATCATTCATACTGACAAGCAGCCTTTGGAGTTTCATGATTGGCAGCTGCCAAGCTACTCCCTAGCAACCAAACAGAGTACCCTAGCAACCGTTTAGCAAAACGTATATCTCTGCATCAGAACATCGTATAGAGATGGGAGTTGGTTTATATCATTCATACTGACAAGAAGCCTTTGCAGTTTCATCATTAGCAGCTGCTAAGCAACTCCATAGCAACCAAACAGAGTACCCTAGCAACCATTTTACAAGACTTACATCTCTGCATCAGAATATTGTATAGAGATGGGGGTTGGCTCATTAGTTTCAGTTGGAAAACTGTCTGTAAATATCACCATGGTAACTGTGTATTCACACCCTAGCAACCGTTTAGAGCCACCTAGCAACCATATTGCA
Source organism: Abramis brama (assembly GCF_963993115.1). Classification (NCBI taxonomy): domain Eukaryota; kingdom Metazoa; phylum Chordata; class Actinopteri; order Cypriniformes; family Leuciscidae; genus Abramis; species Abramis brama. The sequence continues at coordinate 45,485,417 of NC_139965.1, read as the reverse complement.
ACATATAGAAGCCATATTTCAGCTCCACAACATCGTACAGACATGGTTGTTGGCTCGTATGCAATCATGTACGACACCCTAGCAACCGAGTGGCGAGTTTTGCCACTGCAAGCACCACTTCACATTTTCTTCAGGAAATGTACATTCTAGTTAGTGGTGCTTGCTGAAAGCAAGGCATCACTATTGTTATTGCTCATACTTATTATTATTATTTTTCTTATTATTCCGGACAAAAGTTTGGCGCGTAACTCGCCCCGCACCTTTTGTCACAGACCCTTGAGTGAGGTGTCAAATCGACCGGCTCATTAAGGAGAGGTGTGCTATGACTTTTATAAGCGATCGGGGGTGCGGTGTTCGCCCCAGGGGCGAAAAAGCGGCCAAAAAAGTCCCATTGACTTAACATTGCGACGAACTTTGACCACTCGTAGCTCTGAGCGAGGATTTCGGAGAAACGTGTGATTTGCCACATTTGAAGAGGCTGACAGGCTCTGTAAGAACATACCTCACAATGGGGTAAAAGTTGCACCCCTGGGGGGCAGGAGCGTCCCAAAGGTTCCCCATTGAAATTTTTCTAGTATTACATTCTTACTATTCCGGGAAAAATTTTGGGGCACTCCTCCTCCCGCAGCTTTTGTCACAGACCCATGAATGAGGCGTCAAATCGTGCGGCCTATTGAGGAGAAGTGTCCACTGACTTTTCTAAGAGATCGGGGGTACAGTGTTCGCCCCAGGTGCGAACGAAAAGCCAAAAAAGTCCCATTGACTTAACATTGCAACGAACTTTGACCACTCGTAGCTCTGAGCGAGGATTTCGGAGAAACGTGTGATTTGCCACAATTGAAGAGGCTGACAGGCTCTGTAAAAACATACCTCACAATGGGGTAAAAGTTGCACCCCTGGGGGGCAGGAGCGTCCCAAAGTTTCCCATTGACTTACAATGGTGTAGGCCCATGTACATTTCATGGGCCGTCCTACACATTGCATAGGGATTTTGTATTGAACGTAGCTCTGGATCACAGTGTCATAGAGACAAGGGGGCGGGCTCATTTTACTCAGACGACCAATCAGTCTCTCAGGATCATGGTGAAGCTATCAAGCCACGCCCTAGCAACCATTTAGAGCACCTTAGCAACAAGTCCCATAGACTTCCATTGAAAGAGATCAAAGGGATATCTCCGGACTGAATTGTCATAGAAACATGGGGGTGGTCTCAGTTGACTCGGGGCAGCAAACAGCCAATCATGAATCACCTCAACACTTCCTAGCCCCTCCCTAGCAACCAATGTCGAGCACCTTAACAACCAAAATCCAAAGAGGGATATCTTCCATTCTGAATGTCACAGAGGCATGGGAGTTGGTTTATATCATTCATAGTGACAAGAAGCCTTTGCAGTTTCATCATTGGCAGCTGTCAAGCAACTCCATAGCAACCAAACAGATTACGCTAGCAACCAAAATCCAAAGAGGCATATCTTCCATTCTGAATGTCTCAGAGGCATGGGAGTTGGTTTATTTCATTCATACTGACAAGCAGCATTTGGAGTTTCATGATTGGTGTCTGCCAAGCTACTCCATAGCAACCAAACAGAGTACACTAGCAACCAAAATCCAAAGAGGTATATCTTCCATTCTGAATGTCACAGAGAAATGGGAGTTGGTTTATATAATTCATAGTGACAAGAAGCCTTTGCAGTTTCATCATTGGCAGCTGCCAAGCCACTCCCTAGCAACCAAACAGAGTACCCTAGCAACCGTTTAGCAAAACGTATATCTCTGTATCAGAACATCGTATAGAGATGGGAGTTGGTTTATATCATTTATACTAACAAGAAGCCTTTGCAGTTTCATCATTAGCAGCTGCCAAGTAACCCCATAGCAACCAAACAGAGTACCCTAGCAACCAAAATCCAAAGAGGTATATCTTTCATTCTGAATGTCGCAGAGGCATGGGAGTTGGTTTATATCATTCATACTGACAAGCAGCCTTTGGAGTTTCATGATTGGCAGCTTACAAGACACTCCCTAGCAAACAAACAGAGTACCCTAGCAACCAAAATCCAAAGAGGGATATCTTCCATTCTGAATGTCACAGAGGCATGGGAGTTGGTTTATATCATTCATACTGACAAGAAGCCTTTGGAATTTCATCATTTGCAGCTGCCAAGTAACTCCATAGCAACCAAACAGAGTACCCTAGCAACCAAAATCCAAAGAGGCATATCTTCCATTCTGAATGTCACAGAGACATGGGAGTTGGTTTATATCATTCATACTGACAAGCAGCCTTTGGAGTTTCATGATTAGCAGCTGCCAAGCCACTCCCTAGCAACCAAACAGAGTACCCTAGCAACCAAAATCCAAAGAGGGATATCTTCCATTCTGAATGTCACAGAAGCATGGGAGTTGGTTTATATCATTCATAATAACAAGAAGCCTTTGCAGTTTCATCATTGGCAGCTGTCAAGCAACTCCATAGCAACCAAATAGAGTACCCTAGCAACCAAAATCCAAAGAGGGATATCTTCCATTCTGAATGTCACAGAGGCATGGGAGTTGGTTTATATCATTCATAGTGACAAGAAGCCTTTGGAATTGCATCATTGGCAGCTGCCAAGTAACTACATAGCAACCAAACAGAGTACCCTAGCAACCAAAATCCAAAGAGGCATATCTTCCATTCTGAATGTCGCAGAGACATGGGAGTTGGTTTATATCATTCATAGTGACAAGAAGCCTTTAGAGTTTCATGATTGGCAGCTGACAAGCCACTCGCTAGCAACCAAATAGAGTACCCTAGCAACCGTTTAGCAAAACGTATATCTCTGCATCAGAACATCGTATAGAGATGGGAGTTGGTTTATATCATTCATACTGACAAGAAGCCTTTGTAGTTTCATCATTAGCAGCTGCCAAGCACCTCCATAGCAACCAAACAGAGTACCCTAGCAACCATTTTACAAGACCTACATCTCTGCATCAGAATATTGTATAGAGATGGGGGTTGGCTCATTAGTTTCGGTTGGAAAACAGTCTGTAAATATCACCATGGTAACTGTGTATTCACACCCTAGCAACCATTTAGAGCCACCTAGCAACCATATTGCAACATATAGAAGCCATATTTCAGCTCCACAACATCGTACAGACGTGGTTGTTGGCTCGTATGCAATCAAGTACAACACCCTAGCAACCGAGTGGCGAGTTTTGCCACTGCAAGCACCACTTCACATTTTCTTCAGGAAATGTACATTCTAGTTCTTCTTATTATTATTCCACACAAAGTTTGGCGCGTAACTCGCCCCGCACCGTTTGTCACAGACCCATGAATGAGGTGTCAAATCGACCGGCTCATTGAGGAGAGGTGTGCTATGACTTTTATAAGCGATCGGGGGTGCGGTGTTCGCCCCAGGGGCGAAAAAGCGGCCAAAAAAGTCCCATTGACTTAACATTGCGACGAACTTTGACCACACGTAGCTCTGAGCGAGGATTTCGCAGAAACGTGTGATTTGCCACATTTGAAGAGGCTGACAGGCTCTGTAAGAACATACCTCACAATGGGGTAAAAGTTGCACCCCTGGGGGGCAGGAGATGCCCAAAGTTGCCCCATTGACTTACTATGGGGAAGGAACGTCCCATGAAACACACATGCTTTTCCTACTATGGTAAATTGCATAGGGACTTTGTATTGAACGTAGCTCTGGATCACAGTGTCATAGAGACAAGGGGGAGGGCTCATTTTACTCAGACGACCAATCAGTCTCTCAAGATCATTGTGAAGCTATCAAGCCACACCCTGGTAACCATTTAGAGCCCCTTAGCAACAAGTTCCATAGACTTCCATTGAAAGAGTTCAAAGAGATATCTCCGGACTGAATTGTCATAGAAACATGGGGGTGGTCTCATTTGACTCGGGGCAGCAAACAGCCAATCATGAATCACCTCAACACTTCCAAGCCCCTCCCTAGCAACCATTGTCGAGCACCTTAGCAACCAAAATCTAAAGACGGATATCTTCCATTCTGAATGTCACAGAGGCATGGGAGTTGGTTTATATCATTCATAGTGACAAGAAGCCTTTGGAACTGCATCATTGGCAGCTGACAAGCCACTCCATAGCAACCAAACAGAGTACCCTAGCAACCAAAATCCAAAGAGGCATATCTTCCATTCTGAATGTCACAGAGGCATGGGAGTTGGATTATATAATTCATACTGACAAGAAGCCTTTGGAATTTCATCATTGACAGCTGAGAAGCCACTCCCTAGCAACCAAACAGAGTACCCTAGCAACCAAAATCCAAAGAGGCATATCTTCCATTCTGAATGTCGCAGAGGCATGGGAGTTGGTTTATATCATTCAAAGTGTCAAGAAGCCTTTGCAGTTTCATTATTGGCAGCTGTCAAGCAACTCCATAACAACCAAAAAGAGTACCCTAGCAACCGTTTAGCAAAACGTATATCTCTGCATCAAAACATAGTATAGACATGGGACTTGGCTCTTTTGACTAAATCATGGTAAACTATGGTAAATCATCCTAGAATCATAGTAAATCATACTAAAACATGGTAAATCATGGTATACTATAGTAAATCATAGTAAACTATGGTAAATCGTGGTAAATCATGGTAAACTATGGTAAATCATGCTAGAATCATAGTAAATCATACTTGAACATGGTAAATCATGGTATACTATAGTAAATCATGGTAAACTATGGTAAATCATGGTAAACTATGGTAAATCATGGTAAACTATGATAAATCATGCTAGAATCAGTAAATCATACTTGAACATGGTATATCATGGTATACTATAGTAAATCATGGTAAACTATGGTAAATCGTGGTAAATCATGGTAAACTATGGTAAATCATGGTAAACTATGGTAAATCATGCTAGAATCAGTAAATCATACTTCAACATGGTAAATCATGGTATACTATAGTAAATCGTGGTAAATCGTGGTAAACTATGGTAAATCATGGTAAACTATGGTAAATCATGCTGTAATCAGTAAATCATACTTGAACATGGTAAATCATGGTATACTATAGTAAATCATGGTAAACTATAGTAAATTGTGGTAAATCATGGTAAACTATGGTAAATCATGGTAAACTATGGTAAATCATGTTAGAATCAGTAAATCATACTTGAACATGGTAAATCATGGTATACTATAGTAAATCATGGTAAACTATAGTAAATCGTGGTAAATCATGGTAAACTATGGCAAATCATGCTAGAATCATAATAAATCATACTTGAACATGGTAAATCATGGTATACTATAGTAAATCTGGTAAACTATGGTAAATTGTGGTAAATCATGGTAAACTATGGTAAATCATGGTAAACCATGCTAGCAACGTGGTAAAACAAGCTAGCATCATGCTAGCTACATGCTAATCATGCTAACATGATGCTAGCATGATGCTAATAATTCTAGCATGATGCTAGCAACATGCTAATAATGCTAGCATGATACTAGCTACATGCTAATCATGCTAGCTTCTTGCTACAAACATGCTAGCAAACATGCTATTCATGTTAGCATCTTGTTAAAAAATGCTAGCATCATGCTAACAACATGCTAATCATGCTAGCTACATTCACGTTAGCTTTTGCTAAAAACATGCTAGCATGATGCTAACAACATGCTAATCATATTAGCATCATGCTAGCAACATGCTAGCATTATGTTAGTCACATGCTTATAATGCTAGCATGATGATCATTTTGTTATAATCTTGCTAAAAACTAGCTAAACGCACTTTAGCAACCGAGTGGCGAGTTTTGCCACTGCAAGCACCACTTCACATTTTCTTCAGGAAATGTACATTCTAGTTCTTCTTATTATTATTCCACACAAAGTTTGGCGCGTAACTCGTCCCGCACCGTTTGTCACAGACCCATGAATGAGGTGTCAAATCGATCGGCTCATTGAGGAGAGGTGTGCTATGACTTTTATAAGCGATCGGGGGTGCGGTGTTCGCATCAGGGGCGAAAAAGCGGCCAAAAAAGTCCCATTGACTTAACATTGCAACGAACTTTGACCACTCGTAGCTCTGAGCGAGGATTTCGGAGAAACGTGTGATTTGCCACATTTGAAGAGGCTGACAGGCTCTGTAAGAACATACCTCACAATGGGGTAAAAGTTGCACCCCTGGGGGGCAGGAGATACCCAAAGTTGCCCCATTGACTTACTATGGGGAAGGAACGTCCCGTGAAACACACATGCTTTTCCTACTATGGTAAATTGCATAGGGACTTTGTATTGAACGTAGCTCTGGATCACAGTGTCATAGAGACAAGGGGGAGGGCTCATTTTACTCAGACGACCAATCAGTCTCTCAAGATCATTGTGAAGCTATCAAGCCACACCCTGGTAACCATTTAGAGCCCCTTAGCAACAAGTTCCATAGACTTCCATTGAAAGAGTTCAAAGAGATATCTCCAGACTGAATTGTCATAGAAACATGGGGGTGGTCTCATTTGACTCGGGGCACCAAACAGCCAATCATGAATCACCTCAACACTTCCAAGCCCCTCCCTAGCAACCATTGTCGAGCACCTTAGCAACCAAAATCCAAAGAGGGATATCTTCCATTCTGAATGTCACAGAGGCATGGGAGTTGGTTTATATCATTCATAGTGACAAGAAGCCTTTGGAGTTTCATGATTGGTAGCTGACAAGCCACTCCCTAGCAACCAAACAGAGTACCCTAGCAACCAAAATCCAAAGAGGGATATCTTCCATTCTGAATGTCGCAGAGGCATGGGAGTTGGTTTATATCATTCATAGTGGCAACAAGCCTTTGGAGTTTCATGATTGGCAGCTGACAAGCCACTCCCTAGCAACAAAGTAGAGTACCCTAGCAACCAAAATTCAAAGAGGGATATCTTCCATTCTGAATGTCACAGAGGCATGGGAGTTGGTTTATATCATTCATACTGACAGGCAGCCTTTGGAGTTTCATCATTGGCAGCTGCCAAACCACTCCATAGCAACCAAACAGAGTACCCTAGCAACCAAAATCCAAAGAGGGATATCTTCCATTCTGAATGTCACAGAGGCATGGGAGTTGGATTATATCATTCATACTGACAAGCAGTCTTTGGAGTTTCATGATTGCCAGCTGCCAAGCCACTCCCTAGCAACCAAACAGAGTACCCTAGCAACCAAAATCCAAAGAGGGATATCTTCCATTCTGAATGTCGCAGAGGCATGGGAGTTGGTTTATATCATTCATAGTGACAAGAAGCCTTGGAGTTTCATGATTGGGAGCTGACAAGCCACTCCCTAGCAACCAAACAGAGTACCCTAGCAACCAAAATCCAAAGAGGGATATCTTCCATTCTGAATGTCGCAGAGGCATGGGAGTTGGTTTATATCATTCATAGTGACAAGAAGCCTTTGGAGTTTCATGATTGGCAGCTGACAAGCCACTCCCTAGCAACCAAACAGAGTACCCTAGCAACCAAAATCCAAAGAGGGATATCTTCCATTCTGAATGTCACAGAAGCATGGGAGTTGGTTTATATCATTCATAATAACAAGAAGCCTTTGCAGTTTCATCATTGGCAGCTGTCAAGCAACTCCATAGCAACCAAACAGAGTACCCTAGCAACCAAAATCCAAAGAGGGATATCTTCCATTCTGAATGTCACAGAGGCATGGGAATTGGTTTATATCATTCATATTGACAAGCAGCCTTTGAGTTTCATGATTGGCAGCTGCCAAGACACTCTCTAGCAACCAAACAGAGTACCCTAGCAACCAAAATCCAAAGAGGGATATCTTCCATTCTGAATGTCACAGAGGCATGGAAGTTGGTTTATATCATTCATAGTGAAAAGAAGCCTTTGGAATTGCATCATTGGCAGCTGCCAAGTAACTCCAAAACAATCAAACAGAGTACCCTAGCAACCAAAATCCAAAGAGGCATATCTTCCATTCTGAATGTCACAGAGGCATGGGAGTTGAATTATATCATTCATACTGACAAGAAGCCTTTGGAATTGCATCATTGACAGATGACAAGCCACTCCCTAGCAACCAAACAGAGTACCCTAGCAACCAAAATCCAAAGAGGCATATCTTCCATTCTGAATGTCGCAGAGGCATGGGAGTTGGTTTATATCATTCATAGTGACAAGAAGCCTTTGGAGTTTCATCATTGGCAGCTGACAAGCCACTCGCTAGCAACCAAATAGAGTACCCTAGCAACCGTTTAGCAAAACGTATATCTCTGCATCAGAACATCGTATAGAGATGGGGGTTGGCTCATTAGTTTCAGTTGGAAAACAGTCTGTAAATATCACCATGGTAACTGTGTATTCACATCCTAGCCACCATTTAGAGCCACCTAGCAACCATATTGCAACATATAGAAGCCATATTTCAGCTCCACAACATCGTACAGACATGGTTGTTGGCTCGTATGCAATCATGTACAACACCCTAGCAACCGAGTGGCGAGTTTTGCCACTGCAAGCACCACTTCACATTTTCTTCAGGAAATGTACATTCTAGTTATTAGTGGTGCTTGCTGAAAGCAAGGCATCACTATTGTTATTGCTCATACTTATTATTATTCTTTTTATTATTCTGGACAAAAGTTTGGCGCGTAACTCGCCCCGCACCGTTTGTCACAGACCCCTGAGTGAGGTGTCAAATCGACCGGCTCATTAAGGAGAGGTGTGCTATGACTTTTATAAGCGATCGGGGGTGCGGTGTTCGCCCCAGGGGTGAAAAAGCGGCCAAAAAAGTCCCATTGACTTAACATTGCGACGAACTTTGACCACACGTAGCTCTGAGCGAGGATTTCGCAGAAACGTGTGATTTGCCACATTTGAAGAGGCTAACAGGCTCTGTAAGAACATACCTCACAATGGGGTAAAAGTTGCACCCCTGGGGGGCAGGAGATGCCCAAAGTTGCCCCATTGACTTACTATGGGGAAGGAACGTCCCGTGAAACACACATGCATTTCCTACTATGGTAAATTGCATAGGGACTTTGTATTGAACGTAGCTCTGGATCACAGTGTCATAGAGACAAAAGGGAGGGCTCATTTTACTCAGACGACCAATCAGTCTCTCAGGATCATTGTGAAGCTATCAAGCCACGCCCTAGCAACCATTTACAGCCCCTTAGCAACAAGTTCCATAGACTTCCATTGAAAGAGTTCAAAGAGATATCTCCAGACTGAATTGTCATAGAAACATGAGGGTGGTCTCAGTTGACTCAGGGCAGCAAACAGCCAATCATGAATCACCTCAACACTTCCAAGCCCCTCCCTAGCAACCATTGTCGAGCACCTTAGCAACCAAAATCCAAAGAGGGATATCTTCCATTCTGAATGTCACAGAGGCATGGGAGTTGGTTTATATCATTCATAGTGACAAGAAGCCTTTGGACTTTAATGATTGGCAGCTGACAAGCCACTCCCTAGCAACCAAACAGAGTACCCTAGCAACCAAAATCCAAAGAGGCATATCTTCCATTCTGAATGTCGCAGAGGCATGGGAGTTGGTTTATATCATTCATAGTGACAAGCAGCCTTTGGAATTGCATCTTTGGCAGCTGCCAAGCCACTCCATAGAAACCAAACAGAGTACCCTAGCAACCAAAATCCAAAGAGGGATATCTTCCATTCTGTATGTCACAGAGGCATGGGAGTTGGATTATATCATTCATACTGACAAGCAGCCTTTGGAGTTTCATGATTGGCAGCTGCCAAGCTACTCCCTAGCAACCAAACAGAGTACCCTAGCAACCGTTTAGCAAAACGTATATCTCTGCATCAGAACATCGTATAGAGATGGGAGTTGGTTTATATCATTCATACTGACAAGAAGCCTTTGCAGTTTCATCATTAGCAGCTGCTAAGCAACTCCATAGCAACCAAACAGAGTACCCTAGCAACCATTTTACAAGACTTACATCTCTGCATCAGAATATTGTATAGAGATGGGGGTTGGCTCATTAGTTTCAGTTGGAAAACTGTCTGTAAATATCACCATGGTAACTGTGTATTCACACCCTAGCAACCGTTTAGAGCCACCTAGCAACCATATTGCAACATATAGAAGCCATATTTCAGCTCCACAACATCGTACAGACATGGTTGTTGGCTCGTATGCAATCATGTACGACACCCTAGCAACCGAGTGGCGAGTTTTGCCACTGCAAGCACCACTTCACATTTTCTTCAGGAAATGTACATTCTAGTTAGTGGTGCTTGCTGAAAGCAAGGCATCACTATTGTTATTGCTCATACTTATTATTATTCTTTTTATTATTCTGGACAAAAGTTTGGCGCGTAACTCGCCCCGCACCGTTTGTCACAGACCCCTGAGTGAGGTGTCAAATCGACCGGCTCATTAAGGAGAGGTGTGCTATGACTTTTATAAGCGATCGGGGGTGCGGTGTTCGCCCCAGGGGCGAAAAAGCGGCCAAAAAAGTCCCATTGACTTAACATTGCGACGAACTTTGACCACACGTAGCTCTGAGCGAGGATTTCGCAGAAACGTGTGATTTGCCACATTTGAAGAGGCTAACAGGCTCTGTAAGAACATACCTCACAATGGGGTAAAAGTTGCACCCCTGGGGGGCAGGAGATGCCCAAAGTTGCCCCATTGACTTACTATGGGGAAGGAACGTCCCGTGAAACACACATGCATTTCCTACTATGGTAAATTGCATAGGGACTTTGTATTGAACGTAGCTCTGGATCACAGTGTCATAGAGACAAAAGGGAGGGCTCATTTTACTCAGACGACCAATCAGTCTCTCAGGATCATTGTGAAGCTATCAAGCCACGCCCTAGCAACCATTTACAGCCCCTTAGCAACAAGTTCCATAGACTTCCATTGAAAGAGTTCAAAGAGATATCTCCAGACTGAATTGTCATAGAAACATGAGGGTGGTCTCAGTTGACTCAGGGCAGCAAACAGCCAATCATGAATCACCTCAACACTTCCAAGCCCCTCCCTAGCAACCATTGTCGAGCACCTTAGCAACCAAAATCCAAAGAGGGATATCTTCCATTCTGAATGTCACAGAGGCATGGGAGTTGGTTTATATCATTCATAGTGACAAGAAGCCTTTGGACTTTAATGATTGGCAGCTGACAAGCCACTCCCTAGCAACCAAACAGAGTACCCTAGCAACCAAAATCCAAAGAGGCATATCTTCCATTCTGAATGTCGCAGAGGCATGGGAGTTGGTTTATATCATTCATAGTGACAAGCAGCCTTTGGAATTGCATCTTTGGCAGCTGCCAAGCCACTCCATAGAAACCAAACAGAGTACCCTAGCAACCAAAATCCAAAGAGGGATATCTTCCATTCTGTATGTCACAGAGGCATGGGAGTTGGATTATATCATTCATACTGACAAGCAGCCTTTGGAGTTTCATGATTGGCAGCTGCCAAGCTACTCCCTAGCAACCAAACAGAGTACCCTAGCAACCGTTTAGCAAAACGTATATCTCTGCATCAGAACATCGTATAGAGATGGGAGTTGGTTTATATCATTCATACTGACAAGAAGCCTTTGCAGTTTCATCATTAGCAGCTGCTAAGCAACTCCATAGCAACCAAACAGAGTACCCTAGCAACCATTTTACAAGACTTACATCTCTGCATCAGAATATTGTATAGAGATGGGGGTTGGCTCATTAGTTTCAGTTGGAAAACTGTCTGTAAATATCACCATGGTAACTGTGTATTCACACCCTAGCAACCATTTAGAGCCACCTAGCAACCATATTGCAACATATAGAAGCCATATTTCAGCTCCACAACATCGTACAGACATGGTTGTTGGCTCGTATGCAATCATGTACGACACCCTAGCAACCGAGTGGCGAGTTTTGCCACTGCAAGCACCACTTCACATTTTCTTCAGGAAATGTACATTCTAGTTAGTGGTGCTTGCTGAAAGCAAGGCATCACTATTGTTATTGCTCATACTTATTATTATTCTTTTTATTATTCTGGACAAAAGTTTGGCGCGTAACTCGCCCCGCACCGTTTGTCACAGACCCCTGAGTGAGGTGTCAAATCGACCGGCTCATTAAGGAGAGGTGTGCTATGACTTTTATAAGCGATCGGGGGTGCGGTGTTCGCCCCAGGGGCGAAAAAGCGGCCAAAAAAGTCCCATTGACTTAACATTGCGACGAACTTTGACCACACGTAGCTCTGAGCGAGGATTTCGCAGAAACGTGTGATTTGCCACATTTGAAGAGGCTAACAGGCTCTGTAAGAACATACCTCACAATGGGGTAAAAGTTGCACCCCTGGGGGGCAGGAGATGCCCAAAGTTGCCCCATTGACTTACTATGGGGAAGGAACGTCCCGTGAAACACACATGCATTTCCTACTATGGTAAATTGCATAGGGACTTTGTATTGAACGTAGCTCTGGATCACAGTGTCATAGAGACAAAAGGGAGGGCTCATTTTACTCAGACGACCAATCAGTCTCTCAGGATCATTGTGAAGCTATCAAGCCACGCCCTAGCAACCATTTACAGCCCCTTAGCAACAAGTTCCATAGACTTCCATTGAAAGAGTTCAAAGAGATATCTCCAGACTGAATTGTCATAGAAACATGAGGGTGGTCTCAGTTGACTCAGGGCAGCAAACAGCCAATCATGAATCACCTCAACACTTCCAAGCCCCTCCCTAGCAACCATTGTCGAGCACCTTAGCAACCAAAATCCAAAGAGGGATATCTTCCATTCTGAATGTCACAGAGGCATGGGAGTTGGTTTATATCATTCATAGTGACAAGAAGCCTTTGGACTTTAATGATTGGCAGCTGACAAGCCACTCCCTAGCAACCAAACAGAGTACCCTAGCAACCAAAATCCAAAGAGGCATATCTTCCATTCTGAATGTCGCAGAGGCATGGGAGTTGGTTTATATCATTCATAGTGACAAGCAGCCTTTGGAATTGCATCTTTGGCAGCTGCCAAGCCACTCCATAGAAACCAAACAGAGTACCCTAGCAACCAAAATCCAAAGAGGGATATCTTCCATTCTGTATGTCACAGAGGCATGGGAGTTGGATTATATCATTCATACTGACAAGCAGCCTTTGGAGTTTCATGATTGGCAGCTGCCAAGCTACTCCCTAGCAACCAAACAGAGTACCCTAGCAACCGTTTAGCAAAACGTATATCTCTGCATCAGAACATCGTATAGAGATGGGAGTTGGTTTATATCATTCATACTGACAAGAAGCCTTTGCAGTTTCATCATTAGCAGCTGCTAAGCAACTCCATAGCAACCAAACAGAGTACCCTAGCAACCATTTTACAAGACTTACATCTCTGCATCAGAATATTGTATAGAGATGGGGGTTGGCTCATTAGTTTCAGTTGGAAAACTGTCTGTAAATATCACCATGGTAACTGTGTATTCACACCCTAGCAACCGTTTAGAGCCACCTAGCAACCATATTGCAACATATAGAAGCCATATTTCAGCTCCACAACATCGTACAGACATGGTTGTTGGCTCGTATGCAATCATGTACGACACCCTAGCAACCGAGTGGCGAGTTTTGCCACTGCAAGCACCACTTCACATTTTCTTCAGGAAATGTACATTCTAGTTAGTGGTGCTTGCTGAAAGCAAGGCATCACTATTGTTATTGCTCATACTTATTATTATTCTTTTTATTATTCTGGACAAAAGTTTGGCGCGTAACTCGCCCCGCACCGTTTGTCACAGACCCCTGAGTGAGGTGTCAAATCGACCGGCTCATTAAGGAGAGGTGTGCTATGACTTTTATAAGCGATCGGGGGTGCGGTGTTCGCCCCAGGGGCGAAAAAGCGGCCAAAAAAGTCCCATTGACTTAACATTGCGACGAACTTTGACCACACGTAGCTCTGAGCGAGGATTTCGCAGAAACGTGTGATTTGCCACATTTGAAGAGGCTAACAGGCTCTGTAAGAACATACCTCACAATGGGGTAAAAGTTGCACCCCTGGGGGGCAGGAGATGCCCAAAGTTGCCCCATTGACTTACTATGGGGAAGGAACGTCCCGTGAAACACACATGCATTTCCTACTATGGTAAATTGCATAGGGACTTTGTATTGAACGTAGCTCTGGATCACAGTGTCATAGAGACAAAAGGGAGGGCTCATTTTACTCAGACGACCAATCAGTCTCTCAGGATCATTGTGAAGCTATCAAGCCACGCCCTAGCAACCATTTACAGCCCCTTAGCAACAAGTTCCATAGACTTCCATTGAAAGAGTTCAAAGAGATATCTCCAGACTGAATTGTCATAGAAACATGAGGGTGGTCTCAGTTGACTCAGGGCAGCAAACAGCCAATCATGAATCACCTCAACACTTCCAAGCCCCTCCCTAGCAACCATTGTCGAGCACCTTAGCAACCAAAATCCAAAGAGGGATATCTTCCATTCTGAATGTCACAGAGGCATGGGAGTTGGTTTATATCATTCATAGTGACAAGAAGCCTTTGGACTTTAATGATTGGCAGCTGACAAGCCACTCCCTAGCAACCAAACAGAGTACCCTAGCAACCAAAATCCAAAGAGGCATATCTTCCATTCTGAATGTCGCAGAGGCATGGGAGTTGGTTTATATCATTCATAGTGACAAGCAGCCTTTGGAATTGCATCTTTGGCAGCTGCCAAGCCACTCCATAGAAACCAAACAGAGTACCCTAGCAACCAAAATCCAAAGAGGGATATCTTCCATTCTGTATGTCACAGAGGCATGGGAGTTGGATTATATCATTCATACTGACAAGCAGCCTTTGGAGTTTCATGATTGGCAGCTGCCAAGCTACTCCCTAGCAACCAAACAGAGTACCCTAGCAACCGTTTAGCAAAACGTATATCTCTGCATCAGAACATCGTATAGAGATGGGAGTTGGTTTATATCATTCATACTGACAAGAAGCCTTTGCAGTTTCATCATTAGCAGCTGCTAAGCAACTCCATAGCAACCAAACAGAGTACCCTAGCAACCATTTTACAAGACTTACATCTCTGCATCAGAATATTGTATAGAGATGGGGGTTGGCTCATTAGTTTCAGTTGGAAAACTGTCTGTAAATATCACCATGGTAACTGTGTATTCACACCCTAGCAACCGTTTAGAGCCACCTAGCAACCATATTGCAACATATAGAAGCCATATTTCAGCTCCACAACATCGTACAGACATGGTTGTTGGCTCGTATGCAATCATGTACGACACCCTAGCAACCGAGTGGCGAGTTTTGCCACTGCAAGCACCACTTCACATTTTCTTCAGGAAATGTACATTCTAGTTCTTCTTATTATTATTCCACACAAAGTTTGGCGCGTAACTCGCCCCGCACCGTTTGTCACAGACCCATGAATGAGGTGTCAAATCGACCGGCTCATTGAGGAGAGGTGTGCTATGACTTTTATAAGCGATCGGGGGTGCGGTGTTCGCCCCAGGGGCGAAAAAGCGGCCAAAAAAGTCCCATTGACTTAACATTGCGACGAACTTTGACCACACGTAGCTCTGAGCGAGGATTTCGCAGAAACGTGTGATTTGCCACATTTGAAGAGGCTGACAGGCTCTGTAAGAACATACCTCACAATGGGGTAAAAGTTGCACCCCTGGGGGGCAGGAGATGCCCAAAGTTGCCCCATTGACTTACTATGGGGAAGGAACGTCCCATGAAACACACATGCTTTTCCTACTATGGTAAATTGCATAGGGACTTTGTATTGAACGTAGCTCTGGATCACAGTGTCATAGAGACAAGGGGGAGGGCTCATTTTACTCAGACGACCAATCAGTCTCTCAGGATCATTGTGAAGCTATCAAGCCACGCCCTGGCAACCATTTAGAGCCCCTTAGCAACAAGTTCCATAGACTTCCATTGAAAGAGTTCAAAGAGATATCTCCGGACTGAATTGTCATAGAAACATGGGGGTGGTCTCATTTGACTCGGGGCAGCAAACAGCCAATCATGAATCACCTCAACACTTCCAAGCCCCTCCCTAGCAACCATTGTCGAGCACCTTAGCAACCAAAATCTAAAGAGGGATATCTTCCATTCTGAATGTCACAGAGGCATGGGAGTTGGTTTATATCATTCATAGTGACAAGAAGCCTTTGGAACTGCATCATTGGCAGCTGACAAGCCACTCCATAGCAACCAAACAGAGTACCCTAGCAACCAAAATCCAAAGAGGCATATCTTCCATTCTGAATGTCACAGAGGCATGGGAGTTGGATTATATAATTCATACTGACAAGAAGCCTTTGGAATTTCATCATTGACAGCTGAGAAGCCACTCCCTAGCAACCAAACAGAGTACCCTAGCAACCAAAATCCAAAGAGGCATATCTTCCATTCTGAATGTCGCAGAGGCATGGGAGTTGGTTTATATCATTCAAAGTGTCAAGAAGCCTTTGCAGTTTCATTATTGGCAGCTGTCAAGCAACTCCATAACAACCAAAAAGAGTACCCTAGCAACCGTTTAGCAAAACGTATATCTCTGCATCAAAACATAGTATAGACATGGGACTTGGCTCTTTTGACTAAATCATGGTAAACTATGGTAAATCATCCTAGAATCATAGTAAATCATACTAAAACATGGTAAATCATGGTATACTATAGTAAATCATAGTAAACTATGGTAAATCGTGGTAAATCATGGTAAACTATGGTAAATCATGCTAGAATCATAGTAAATCATACTTGAACATGGTAAATCATGGTATACTATAGTAAATCATGGTAAACTATGGTAAATCATGGTAAACTATGGTAAATCATGGTAAACTATGATAAATCATGCTAGAATCAGTAAATCATACTTGAACATGGTATATCATGGTATACTATAGTAAATCATGGTAAACTATGGTAAATCGTGGTAAATCATGGTAAACTATGGTAAATCATGGTAAACTATGGTAAATCATGCTAGAATCAGTAAATCATACTTCAACATGGTAAATCATGGTATACTATAGTAAATCGTGGTAAATCGTGGTAAACTATGGTAAATCATGGTAAACTATGGTAAATCATGCTGTAATCAGTAAATCATACTTGAACATGGTAAATCATGGTATACTATAGTAAATCATGGTAAACTATAGTAAATTGTGGTAAATCATGGTAAACTATGGTAAATCATGGTAAACTATGGTAAATCATGTTAGAATCAGTAAATCATACTTGAACATGGTAAATCATGGTATACTATAGTAAATCATGGTAAACTATAGTAAATCGTGGTAAATCATGGTAAACTATGGCAAATCATGCTAGAATCATAATAAATCATACTTGAACATGGTAAATCATGGTATACTATAGTAAATCTGGTAAACTATGGTAAATTGTGGTAAATCATGGTAAACTATGGTAAATCATGGTAAACCATGCTAGCAACGTGGTAAAACAAGCTAGCATCATGCTAGCTACATGCTAATCATGCTAACATGATGCTAGCATGATGCTAATAATTCTAGCATGATGCTAGCAACATGCTAATAATGCTAGCATGATACTAGCTACATGCAAATCATGCTAGCTTCTTGCTACAAACATGCTAGCAAACATGCTATTCATGTTAGCATCTTGTTAAAAAATGCTAGCATCATGCTAACAACATGCTAATCATGCTAGCTACATTCACGTTAGCTTTTGCTAAAAACATGCTAGCATGATGCTAACAACATGCTAATCATATTAGCATCATGCTAGCAACATGCTAGCATTATGTTAGTCACATGCTTATAATGCTAGCATGATGATCATTTTGTTATAATCTTGCTAAAAACTAGCTAAACGCACTTTAGCAACCGAGTGGCGAGTTTTGCCACTGCAAGCACCACTTCACATTTTCTTCAGGAAATGTACATTCTAGTTCTTTTTATTATTCTGGACAAAAGTTTGGCGCGTAACTCGCCCCGCACCGTTTGTCACAGACCCCTGAGTGAGGTGTCAAATCGACCGGCTCATTAAGGAGAGGTGTGCTATGACTTTTATAAGCGATCGGGGGTGCGGTGTTCACCCCAGGGGCGAAAAAGCGGCCAAAAAAGTCCCATTGACTTAACATTGCGACGAACTTTGACCACACGTAGCTCTGAGCGAGGATTTTGCAGAAACGTGTGATTTGCCACATTTGAAGAGGCTGACAGGCTCTGTAAGGACATACCTCACAATGGGGTAAAAGTTGCACCCCTGGGGGGCAGGAGATGCCCAAAGTTGCCCCATTGACTTACTATGGGGAAGGAACGTCCCGTGAAACACGCATGCTTTTCCTACTATGGTAAATTGCATAGGGACTTTGTATTGAACGTAGCTCTGGATCACAGTGTCATAGAGACAAGGGGGAGGGCTCATTTTACTCAGACGACCAATCAGTCTCTCAGGATCATTGTGAAGCTATCAAGCCACGCCCTAGCAACCATTTAGAGCCCCTTAGCAACAAGTTCCATAGACTTCCATTGAAAGAGTTCAAAGACATATCTCCAGACTGAATTGTCATAGAAACATGGGGGTGGTCTCATTTGACTCGGGGCAGCAAACAGCCAATCATGAATCACCTCAACACTTCCAAGCCCTTCCCTAGCAACCATTGTCGGGCACCTTAGCAACCAAAATCCAAAGAGGGATATCTTCCATTCTGTATGTCACAGAGGCATGGGAGTTGGATTATTTCATTCATACTGACAAGCAGCCTTTGGAGTTTCATGATTGGCAGCTGCCAAGCCACTCCCTAGCAACCAAATAGAGTACACTAGCAACCAAAATCCAAAGAGGGATATCTTCCATTCTGTATGTCACAAAGGCATGGGAGTTGGATTATATCATTCATACTGACAAGCAGCCTTTGGAGTTTCATCATTGGCAACTGCCAAGCCACTCCCTAGCAACCAAACAGAGTACCCTAGCAACCGTTTAGCAAAACGAATATCTCTGTATCAGAACATCGTATAGAGATGGGAGCTGGTTTATATCATTCATACTGACAAGCAGCCTTTGGAGTTTCATGATTGGCAGCTGCCAAGCCACTCCCTAACAACCAACAGAGTACCCTAGCAACCAAAATACAAAGAGGGATATCTTCCATTCTGAATGTCACAGAGGCATGGGAGTTGGTTTATATAATTCATAATGACAAGAAGCCTTTGCAGTTTCATCATTGGCAGCTGCCAAGCCACTCCCTAGCAACCAAACAGAGTACCCTAGCAACCAAAATCAAAAGAGGGATATCTTCCATTCTGAATGTCACACAGGCATGGAAGTTGGTTTATATCATTCATACTGACAAGCAGCCTTTGTAGTTTCATTATTGACAGCTCCCAAGCCACTCCCTAGCAACCAAATAGAGTACCCTAGCAACCAAAATTCAAAGAGGGATATCTTCCATTCTGTATGTCACAGAGGCATGGGAGTTGGATTATATCATTCATACTGACAAGCAGCCTTTGGAGTTTCATGATTGGCAGCTGCCAAGCCACTTCCTAGCAACCAAATAGAGTGCCCTAGCAACCAAAATCCAAAGAGGGATATCTTCCATTCTGTATGTCACAGAGGCATGGGAGTTGGTTTATATCATTCATAGTGACAAGAAGCCTTTGGAGTTTCATCATTGGTAGCTGCCTAGCAACTCCATAGCAACCAAATAGAGTACCCTAGCAACCATTTTACAAGACCTACATCTCTGCATCAGAATATTGTATAGAGATGGGGGTTGGCTCATTAGTTTAGGTTGGAAAACAGTCTGTAAATATCACCATGGTAACTGTGTATTCACACCCTAGCAACCGTTTAGAGCCACCTAGCAACCCTATTGCAACATATAGAAGCCATATTTTAGCTCCACAACATCGTACAGACATGGTTGTTGCCTCGTATGCAATCATGTACAACACCCAAGCAACCGAGTGGCGAGTTTTGCCACTGCAAGCACCACTTCACATTTTCTTCAGGAAATGTACATTCTAGTTAATGGTGCTTGCTGAAAGCAAGGCATCATTAGTGTTCTCTTGCATACTTATTAGTGGTGCTTTTTTGAAAGCATCACTATTGTTATTGCTCATACTTATTATTCTTTTTATTATTATTCTGGACAAAGTTTGGCGCGTAACTCGCCCCGCACCGTTAGTCACAGACCCCTGAGTGAGGTGTCAAATCGACCGGCTCATTGAGGAGAGGTGTGCTATGACTTTTATAAGCGATCGGGGGGGCGGTGTTCGCCCCAGGGGCGAAAAAGCGGCCAAAAAAGTCCCATTGACTTAACATTGCGACGAACTTTGACCACTCGTAGCTCTGAGCGAGGATTTCGGAGAAACGTGTGATTTGCCACATTTGAAGAGGCTGACAGGCTCTGTAAGAACATACCTCACAATGGGGTAAAAGTTGCACC
The DNA here is from genome assembly GCF_963993115.1 of Abramis brama. Classification (NCBI taxonomy): domain Eukaryota; kingdom Metazoa; phylum Chordata; class Actinopteri; order Cypriniformes; family Leuciscidae; genus Abramis; species Abramis brama. The sequence continues at coordinate 45,464,992 of NC_139965.1, read as the reverse complement.
CCTGGGGGGCAGGAGCGTCCCAAAGTTTCCCATTGACTTACAATGGTGTAGGACGGCCCATGAAATGGGCCGTCCTACACATTGCATAGGGATTTTGTATTGAACGTAGCTCTGGATCACAGTGTCATAGAGACAAGGGGGCGGGCTCATTTTACACAGACGACCAATCAGTCTCTCAGGATCATTGTGAAGCTATCTTGTCACGCCATAGCAACCATTTAGAGCACCTTAGCAACAAGTCCCATAGACTTCCATTGAAAGAGATCAAAGGGATATCTCTGGACTGAATTGTCATAGAAACATGGGGGTGGTCTCAGTTGACTCAGGGAGGCAACCAGCCAATCATGAATCACCTCAACACTTCCTAGCCCCTCCCTAGCAACCAAACAGAGTACCCTAGCAACCAAAATCCAAAGAGGGATATCTTCCATTCTGAATGTCACAGAGGCATGGGAGTTGGTTTATATCATTCATAGTGACAAGAAGCCTTTGCAGTTTCATCATTGGCAGCTGCCAAGCAACTCCATAGCAACCAAACAGAGTACCCTAGCAACCATATTACAAGACCTATTTCTCTGCATCAGAACATCGTATAGAGATGGGGGTTGGCTCTTTTGACTCATGCTAGCAAAGAGGAATTCCAACATGCTACACATGCTAGCTGTGAATAGCTACATGCTAATAGCGACTAGGTAAGTGCTAAATCATGCCAAGAAAATGCTAAGAACTCCAATAGTAATCATCTGTGACAACTACCAACCACTTAGTAACACCATAGTAACCACCCATAATACCTTAGCAACCGCCCTGAACACCATAGCAACTGCCTAGCAACTCCCTAGCAACCACCCAAAATACCCTACCAACCACCTAGCAACACCATAGCAACCACCCAGAACACCCTAGCAACTGCCTAGCAATGCCCTAGCAACCACCCAGAATACCCTAGCAACTGCCTAGCAACGCCCTAGCAACCACATAGAATACCCTAGCAACATCCTAGCAACCACCCAGAATACCCTAGCAACCGCCTAGCAACACCATAGCAACCACCCAGAATACCATAGCAACTGCCTAGCAACCATCCAGAATACCCTAGCAACCACCTAGTAACACCATAGCAACCACCCAGAATACCCTAGCAACTGCCTAGCAACGCCCTAGCAACCACCCAGAATACCCTAGCAACCGCCTAGCAACACCATAGCAACCACCCATAACACCCTAGCAACGCCCTAGCAACCACCCAGAATACCCTAGCAACCGCCTAGCAACACCATAGCAACCACCCAGAACACCCTAGCAACTGCCTAGCAACGCCCTAGCAACCACCAATAATACCCTAGCAACCGCCTAGCAACCACCCAGAATACCCTAGCAACCGCCTAGCAACACCATAGCAACCACCCAGAATACCCTAGCAACCGCCTAACAACACCCTAGCAACCACCCAGAACACCCTGGCAACTGCCTAGCAACGTCCTAGCAACCACCCAGAATACCCTAGCAACCGCCTAGCAACACCATAGCAACCACCCAGAATACCCTAGCAACTGCCTAGCAACGCCCTAGCAACCACCCAGAATACCCTAGCAACCGCCTAGCAACACCATAGCAACCACCCAGAACACCCTAGCAACTGCCTAGCAACGCCCTGGCAACCACCAAGAATACCCTAGCAACCGCCTAGCAACCACCCATAACACCCTAGCAACACCATAGCAACCACTCAGAACACCCTAGCAACGCCCTAGCAACCACCCAGAATACCCTAGCAACTGCCTAGCAACGCCCTAGCAACCACTCAGAATACCCTAGCAACCGCCTAGCAACGCCATAGCAACCACTCAGAACACCCTAGCAACTGCCTAGCAACGCCCTAGCAACCACCAAGAATACCCTAGCAACCGCCTAGCAACCCCCCAGAATACCCTAGCAACCGCCTAGCAACCACCCAGAACACCCTAGCAACTGCCTAGCAACGCCCTAGCAACCACCCAGAATACCCTAGCAACCGCCTAGCAACACCATAGCAACCACCCAGAACACCCTAGCAACCACCTAGCAAAGCCATAGCAACCACACAGAACACCCTAGCAACACCCTAGCAACCACCTGAACAACATGAATAAACCATATCTCAGCACCAGAACATCGTACAGACATGTTTGTTGGCTCGTATGCAATCATGTACCACACTCTAGCAACAGAGTGGCGAGTTTTGCCACTGCAAGCACCACTTCACATTTTCTTCAGGAAATGTACATTCTAGTTATTAGTGGTGCTTTTTTGAAAGCATCACTATTGTTATTGCTCATACTTATTATTCTTTTTATTATTATTCTGGACAAAGTTTGGCGCGTAACTCGCCCCGCACCGTTAGTCACAGACCCCTGAGTGAGGTGTCAAATCGACCGGCTCATTGAGGAGAGGTGTGCTATGACTTTTATAAGCGATCGGGGGGGCGGTGTTCGCCCCAGGGGCGAAAAAGCGGCCAAAAAAGTCCCATTGACTTAACATTGCGACGAACTTTGACCACTCGTAGCTCTGAGCGAGGATTTCGGAGAAACGTGTGATTTGCCACATTTGAAGAGGCTGACAGGCTCTGTAAGAACATACCTCACAATGGGGTAAAAGTTGCACCCCTGGGGGGCAGGAGCGTCCCAAAGTTTCCCATTGACTTACAATGGTGTAGGACGGCCCATGAAATGGGCCGTCCTACACATTGCATAGGGATTTTGTATTGAACGTAGCTCTGGATCACAGTGTCATAGAGACAAGGGGGCGGGCTCATTTTACACAGACGACCAATCAGTCTCTCAGGATCATTGTGAAGCTATCTTGTCACGCCATAGCAACCATTTAGAGCACCTTAGCAACAAGTCCCATAGACTTCCATTGAAAGAGATCAAAGGGATATCTCTGGACTGAATTGTCATAGAAACATGGGGGTGGTCTCAGTTGACTCAGGGAGGCAACCAGCCAATCATGAATCACCTCAACACTTCCTAGCCCCTCCCTAGCAACCAAACAGAGTACCCTAGCAACCAAAATCCAAAGAGGGATATCTTCCATTCTGAATGTCACAGAGGCATGGGAGTTGGTTTATATCATTCATAGTGACAAGAAGCCTTTGCAGTTTCATCATTGGCAGCTGCCAAGCAACTCCATAGCAACCAAACAGAGTACCCTAGCAACCATTTTACAAGACCTATTTCTCTGCATCAGAACATCGTATAGAGATGGGGGTTGGCTCTTTTGACTCATGCTAGCAAAGAGGAATTCCAACATGCTACACATGCTAGCTGTGAATAGCTACATGCTAATAGCGACTAGGTAAGTGCTAAATCATGCCAAGAAAATGCTAAGAACTCCAATAGTAATCATCTGTGACAACTACCAACCACTTAGTAACACCATAGTAACCACCCATAATACCTTAGCAACCGCCCTGAACACCATAGCAACTGCCTAGCAACTCCCTAGCAACCACCCAAAATACCCTACCAACCACCTAGCAACACCATAGCAACCACCCAGAACACCCTAGCAACTGCCTAGCAATGCCCTAGCAACCACCCAGAATACCCTAGCAACTGCCTAGCAACGCCCTAGCAACCACATAGAATACCCTAGCAACATCCTAGCAACCACCCAGAATACCCTAGCAACCGCCTAGCAACACCATAGCAACCACCCAGAATACCATAGCAACTGCCTAGCAACCATCCAGAATACCCTAGCAACCACCTAGTAACACCATAGCAACCACCCAGAATACCCTAGCAACTGCCTAGCAACGCCCTAGCAACCACCCAGAATACCCTAGCAACCGCCTAGCAACACCATAGCAACCACCCATAACACCCTAGCAACGCCCTAGCAACCACCCAGAATACCCTAGCAACCGCCTAGCAACACCATAGCAACCACCCAGAACACCCTAGCAACTGCCTAGCAACGCCCTAGCAACCACCAATAATACCCTAGCAACCGCCTAGCAACCACCCAGAATACCCTAGCAACCGCCTAGCAACACCATAGCAACCACCCAGAATACCCTAGCAACCGCCTAACAACACCCTAGCAACCACCCAGAACACCCTGGCAACTGCCTAGCAACGTCCTAGCAACCACCCAGAATACCCTAGCAACCGCCTAGCAACACCATAGCAACCACCCAGAATACCCTAGCAACTGCCTAGCAACGCCCTAGCAACCACCCAGAATACCCTAGCAACCGCCTAGCAACACCATAGCAACCACCCAGAACACCCTAGCAACTGCCTAGCAACGCCCTGGCAACCACCAAGAATACCCTAGCAACCGCCTAGCAACCACCCATAACACCCTAGCAACACCATAGCAACCACTCAGAACACCCTAGCAACGCCCTAGCAACCACCCAGAATACCCTAGCAACTGCCTAGCAACGCCCTAGCAACCACTCAGAATACCCTAGCAACCGCCTAGCAACGCCATAGCAACCACTCAGAACACCCTAGCAACTGCCTAGCAACGCCCTAGCAACCACCAAGAATACCCTAGCAACCGCCTAGCAACCCCCCAGAATACCCTAGCAACCGCCTAGCAACCACCCAGAACACCCTAGCAACTGCCTAGCAACGCCCTAGCAACCACCCAGAATACCCTAGCAACCGCCTAGCAACACCATAGCAACCACCCAGAACACCCTAGCAACCACCTAGCAAAGCCATAGCAACCACACAGAACACCCTAGCAACACCCTAGCAACCACCTGAACAACATGAATAAACCATATCTCAGCACCAGAACATCGTACAGACATGTTTGTTGGCTCGTATGCAATCATGTACCACACTCTAGCAACAGAGTGGCGAGTTTTGCCACTGCAAGCACCACTTCACATTTTCTTCAGGAAATGTACATTCTAGTTATTATTCTTATTTTTATTCTGGACAAAGTTTGGCGCGAAACTCGCCCCGCACCGTTTGTCCCAGACCCCTGAGTGAGGTGTCAAATCGACCGGCTCATTGAGGAGAGGTGTGCTATGACTTTTATAAGCGATCGGGGGTGCGGTGTTTGCCCCAGGGGCGAAAAAGCGGCCAAAAAAGTCCCATTGACTTAACATTGCGACGAACTTTGACCTCACGTAGCTCTGAGCGAGGATTTCGCAGAAACGTGTGATTTGCCACATTTGAAGAGGCTGACGGGCTCTGTAAAAACATACCTCACAATGGGGTAAAAGTTGCACCCCTGGGGGGCAGGAGATGCCCAAAGTTGCCCCATTGACTTACTATGGGGAAGGAACGTCCCGTGAAACACACATGCTTTTCCTACTATGGTAAATTGCATAGGGATTTTGTATTGAACGTAGCTCTGGATCACAGTGTCATAGAGACAAGGGGGAGGGCTCATTTTACTCAGATGACCAATCAGTCTCTCAGGATCATTGTGAAGCTATCAAGCCACGCCCTAGCAACCATTTAGAGAACCTTAGCAACAAGTCCCATAGACTTCCATTGAAATAGATCAAAGGGATATCTCCAGACTGAATTGTCATACAAACACGAGGGTGGTCTCATTTGACTCGGGGCAGCAAACGGCCAATCATGAATCACCTCAACACTTCCTAGCCCCTCCATAGCAACCATTGTCGAGCACCTTAGCAACCAAAATCCAAAGAGGGATATCTTCCATTCTGAATGTCACAGAGGCATGGGAGTTGGTTTATATCATTCAAAGTGTCAAGAAGCCTTTGCAGTTTCATCATTGGCAGCTGTCAAGCAACTCCATAACAACCAAAAAGAGTACCCTAGCAACCGTTTAGAAAAACGTATATCTCTGCATCAAAACATAGTATAGAGATGGGACTTGGCTCTTTTGACTAAATCATGTTAAACTATGGTAAATCATCCTAGAATCATAGTAAATCATACTAAAACATGGTAAATCATGGTATACTATAGTAAATCATAGTAAATTATGGTAAATCGTGGTAAATCATGGTAAACTATGGTAAATCATGCTAGAATCATAGTAAATCATACTTGAACATTGTAAATCATGGTATACTATAGTAAATCATGGTAAACTATAGTAAATCATGGTAAACTATGGTAAATCATGGTAAACTATGATAAATCATGCTAGAATCAGTAAATCATACTTGAACATGGTATATCATGGTATACTATAGTAAATCATGGTAAACTATGGTAAATCGTGGTAAATCATGGTAAACTATGGTAAATCATGGTAAACTATGGTAAATCATGCTAGAATCAGTAAATCATACTTGAACATGGTAAATCATGGTATACTATAGTAAATCGTGGTAAATCGTGGTAAACTATGGTAAATCATGGTAAACTATGGTAAATCATGCTGTAATCAGTAAATCATACTTGAACATGGTAAATCATGGTATACTATAGTAAATCATGGTAAACTATAGTAAATTGTGGTAAATCATGGTAAACTATGGTAAATCATGGTAAACTATGGTAAATCATGTTAGAATCAGTAAATCATACTTGAACATGGTAAATCATGGTATACTATAGTAAATCATGGTAAACTATAGTAAATCGTGGTAAATCATGGTAAACTATGGCAAATCATGCTAGAATCATAATAAATCATACTTGAACATGGTAAATCATGGTATACTATAGTAAATCTGGTAAACTATGGTAAATTGTGGTAAATCATGGTAAACTATGGTAAATCATGGTAAACCATGCTAGCAACGTGGTAAAACAAGCTAGCATCATGCTAGCTACATGCTAATCATGCTAACATGATGCTAGCATGATGCTAATAATTCTAGCATGATGCTAGCAACATGCTAATAATGCTAGCATGATACTAGCTACATGCTAATCATGCTAGCTTCTTGCTACAAACATGCTAGCAAACATGCTATTCATGTTAGCATCTTGTTAAAAAATGCTAGCATCATGCTAACAACATGCTAATCATGCTAGCTACATTCACGTTAGCTTTTGCTAAAAACATGCTAGCATGATGCTAACAACATGCTAATCATATTAGCATCATGCTAGCAACATGCTAGCATTATGTTAGTCACATGCTTATAATGCTAGCATGATGATCATTTTGTTATAATCTTGCTAAAAACTAGCTAAACGCACTTTAGCAACCGAGTGGCGAGTTTTGCCACTGCAAGCACCACTTCACATTTTCTTCAGGAAATGTACATTCTAGTTCTTATTATTATTATTCCACACAAAGTTTGGCGCGTAACTCGTCCCGCACCGTTTGTCACAGACCCATGAATGAGGTGTCAAATCGATCGGCTCATTGAGGAGAGGTGTGCTATGACTTTTATAAGCGATCGGGGGTGCGGTGTTCGCATCAGGGGCGAAAAAGCGGCCAAAAAAGTCCCATTGACTTAACATTGCAACGAACTTTGACCACTCGTAGCTCTGAGCGAGGATTTCGGAGAAACGTGTGATTTGCCACATTTGAAGAGGCTGACAGGCTCTGTAAGAACATACCTCACAATGGGGTAAAAGTTGCACCCCTGGGGGGCAGGAGATACCCAAAGTTGCCCCATTGACTTACTATGGGGAAGGAACGTCCCGTGAAACACACATGCTTTTCCTACTATGGTAAATTGCATAGGGACTTTGTATTGAACGTAGCTCTGGATCACAGTGTCATAGAGACAAGGGGGAGGGCTCATTTTACTCAGACGACCAATCAGTCTCTCAAGATCATTGTGAAGCTATCAAGCCACACCCTGGTAACCATTTAGAGCCCCTTAGCAACAAGTTCCATAGACTTCCATTGAAAGAGTTCAAAGAGATATCTCCAGACTGAATTGTCATAGAAACATGGGGGTGGTCTCATTTGACTCGGGGCACCAAACAGCCAATCATGAATCACCTCAACACTTCCAAGCCCCTCCCTAGCAACCATTGTCGAGCACCTTAGCAACCAAAATCCAAAGAGGGATATCTTCCATTCTGAATGTCACAGAGGCATGGGAGTTGGTTTATATCATTCATAGTGACAAGAAGCCTTTGGAGTTTCATGATTGGTAGCTGACAAGCCACTCCCTAGCAACCAAACAGAGTACCCTAGCAACCAAAATCCAAAGAGGGATATCTTCCATTCTGAATGTCGCAGAGGCATGGGAGTTGGTTTATATCATTCATAGTGGCAACAAGCCTTTGGAGTTTCATGATTGGCAGCTGACAAGCCACTCCCTAGCAACAAAGTAGAGTACCCTAGCAACCAAAATTCAAAGAGGGATATCTTCCATTCTGAATGTCACAGAGGCATGGGAGTTGGTTTATATCATTCATACTGACAGGCAGCCTTTGGAGTTTCATCATTGGCAGCTGCCAAACCACTCCATAGCAACCAAACAGAGTACCCTAGCAACCAAAATCCAAAGAGGGATATCTTCCATTCTGAATGTCACAGAGGCATGGGAGTTGGATTATATCATTCATACTGACAAGCAGTCTTTGGAGTTTCATGATTGCCAGCTGCCAAGCCACTCCCTAGCAACCAAACAGAGTACCCTAGCAACCAAAATCCAAAGAGGGATATCTTCCATTCTGAATGTCGCAGAGGCATGGGAGTTGGTTTATATCATTCATAGTGACAAGAAGCCTTGGAGTTTCATGATTGGGAGCTGACAAGCCACTCCCTAGCAACCAAACAGAGTACCCTAGCAACCAAAATCCAAAGAGGGATATCTTCCATTCTGAATGTCGCAGAGGCATGGGAGTTGGTTTATATCATTCATAGTGACAAGAAGCCTTTGGAGTTTCATGATTGGCAGCTGACAAGCCACTCCCTAGCAACCAAACAGAGTACCCTAGCAACCAAAATCCAAAGAGGGATATCTTCCATTCTGAATGTCACAGAAGCATGGGAGTTGGTTTATATCATTCATAATAACAAGAAGCCTTTGCAGTTTCATCATTGGCAGCTGTCAAGCAACTCCATAGCAACCAAACAGAGTACCCTAGCAACCAAAATCCAAAGAGGGATATCTTCCATTCTGAATGTCACAGAGGCATGGGAATTGGTTTATATCATTCATATTGACAAGCAGCCTTTGAGTTTCATGATTGGCAGCTGCCAAGACACTCTCTAGCAACCAAACAGAGTACCCTAGCAACCAAAATCCAAAGAGGGATATCTTCCATTCTGAATGTCACAGAGGCATGGAAGTTGGTTTATATCATTCATAGTGAAAAGAAGCCTTTGGAATTGCATCATTGGCAGCTGCCAAGTAACTCCAAAACAATCAAACAGAGTACCCTAGCAACCAAAATCCAAAGAGGCATATCTTCCATTCTGAATGTCACAGAGGCATGGGAGTTGAATTATATCATTCATACTGACAAGAAGCCTTTGGAATTGCATCATTGACAGATGACAAGCCACTCCCTAGCAACCAAACAGAGTACCCTAGCAACCAAAATCCAAAGAGGCATATCTTCCATTCTGAATGTCGCAGAGGCATGGGAGTTGGTTTATATCATTCATAGTGACAAGAAGCCTTTGGAGTTTCATCATTGGCAGCTGACAAGCCACTCGCTAGCAACCAAATAGAGTACCCTAGCAACCGTTTAGCAAAACGTATATCTCTGCATCAGAACATCGTATAGAGATGGGGGTTGGCTCATTAGTTTCAGTTGGAAAACAGTCTGTAAATATCACCATGGTAACTGTGTATTCACATCCTAGCCACCATTTAGAGCCACCTAGCAACCATATTGCAACATATAGAAGCCATATTTCAGCTCCACAACATCGTACAGACATGGTTGTTGGCTCGTATGCAATCATGTACAACACCCTAGCAACCGAGTGGCGAGTTTTGCCACTGCAAGCACCACTTCACATTTTCTTCAGGAAATGTACATTCTAGTTATTAGTGGTGCTTGCTGAAAGCAAGGCATCACTATTGTTATTGCTCATACTTATTATTATTCTTTTTATTATTCTGGACAAAAGTTTGGCGCGTAACTCGCCCCGCACCGTTTGTCACAGACCCCTGAGTGAGGTGTCAAATCGACCGGCTCATTAAGGAGAGGTGTGCTATGACTTTTATAAGCGATCGGGGGTGCGGTGTTCGCCCCAGGGGTGAAAAAGCGGCCAAAAAAGTCCCATTGACTTAACATTGCGACGAACTTTGACCACACGTAGCTCTGAGCGAGGATTTCGCAGAAACGTGTGATTTGCCACATTTGAAGAGGCTAACAGGCTCTGTAAGAACATACCTCACAATGGGGTAAAAGTTGCACCCCTGGGGGGCAGGAGATGCCCAAAGTTGCCCCATTGACTTACTATGGGGAAGGAACGTCCCGTGAAACACACATGCATTTCCTACTATGGTAAATTGCATAGGGACTTTGTATTGAACGTAGCTCTGGATCACAGTGTCATAGAGACAAAAGGGAGGGCTCATTTTACTCAGACGACCAATCAGTCTCTCAGGATCATTGTGAAGCTATCAAGCCACGCCCTAGCAACCATTTACAGCCCCTTAGCAACAAGTTCCATAGACTTCCATTGAAAGAGTTCAAAGAGATATCTCCAGACTGAATTGTCATAGAAACATGAGGGTGGTCTCAGTTGACTCAGGGCAGCAAACAGCCAATCATGAATCACCTCAACACTTCCAAGCCCCTCCCTAGCAACCATTGTCGAGCACCTTAGCAACCAAAATCCAAAGAGGGATATCTTCCATTCTGAATGTCACAGAGGCATGGGAGTTGGTTTATATCATTCATAGTGACAAGAAGCCTTTGGACTTTAATGATTGGCAGCTGACAAGCCACTCCCTAGCAACCAAACAGAGTACCCTAGCAACCAAAATCCAAAGAGGCATATCTTCCATTCTGAATGTCGCAGAGGCATGGGAGTTGGTTTATATCATTCATAGTGACAAGCAGCCTTTGGAATTGCATCTTTGGCAGCTGCCAAGCCACTCCATAGAAACCAAACAGAGTACCCTAGCAACCAAAATCCAAAGAGGGATATCTTCCATTCTGTATGTCACAGAGGCATGGGAGTTGGATTATATCATTCATACTGACAAGCAGCCTTTGGAGTTTCATGATTGGCAGCTGCCAAGCTACTCCCTAGCAACCAAACAGAGTACCCTAGCAACCGTTTAGCAAAACGTATATCTCTGCATCAGAACATCGTATAGAGATGGGAGTTGGTTTATATCATTCATACTGACAAGAAGCCTTTGCAGTTTCATCATTAGCAGCTGCCAAGCAACTCCATAGCAACCAAACAGAGTACCCTAGCAACCATTTTACAAGACTTACATCTCTGCATCAGAATATTGTATAGAGATGGGGGTTGGCTCATTAGTTTCAGTTGGAAAACTGTCTGTAAATATCACCATGGTAACTGTGTATTCACACCCTAGCAACCGTTTAGAGCCACCTAGCAACCATATTGCAACATATAGAAGCCATATTTCAGCTCCACAACATCGTACAGACATGGTTGTTGGCTCGTATGCAATCATGTACGACACCCTAGCAACCGAGTGGCGAGTTTTGCCACTGCAAGCACCACTTCACATTTTCTTCAGGAAATGTACATTCTAGTTCTTTTTATTATTCTGGACAAAAGTTTGGCGCGTAACTCGCCCCGCACCGTTTGTCACAGACCCCTGAGTGAGGTGTCAAATCGACCGGCTCATTAAGGAGAGGTGTGCTATGACTTTTATAAGCGATCGGGGGTGCGGTGTTCGCCCCAGGGGCGAAAAAGCGGCCAAAAAAGTCCCATTGACTTAACATTGAGACGAACTTTGACCACACGTAGCTCTGAGCGAGGATTTCGCAGAAACGTGTGATTTGCCACATTTGAAGAGGCTAACAGGCTCTGTAAGAACATACCTCACAATGGGGTAAAAGTTGCACCCCTGGGGGGCAGGAGATGCCCAAAGTTGCCCCATTGACTTACTATGGGGAAGGAACGTCCCATGAAACACACATGCTTTTCCTACTATGGTAAATTGCATAGGGACTTTGTATTGAACGTAGCTCTGGATCACAGTGTCATAGAGACAAGGGGGAGGCCTCATTTTACTCAGACGACCAATCAGTCTCTCAGGATCATTGTGAAGCTATCAAGCCACGCCCTAGCAACCATTTAGAGCCCCTTAGCAACAAGTTCCATAGACTTCCATTGAAAGAGTTCAAAGAGATATCTCCAGACTGAATTGTCATAGAAACGTGGGGGTGGTCTCATTTGACTCGGGGCAGCAAACAGCCAATCATGAATCACCTCAACACTTCCAAGCCCCGCCCTAGCAACCATTGTCGAGCACCTTAGCAACCAAAATACAAAGAGGGATATCTTCCATTCTGAATGTCACAGAGGCATGGGAGTTGGTTTATATCATTCATAGTGACAAGAAGCCTTTGGAGTTTCATGATTGGCAGCTGACAAGCCACTCCCTAGCAACCAAACAGAGTACCCTAGCAACCAAAATTCAAAGAGGGATATCTTCCATTCTGAATGTCACAGATAAATGGGAGTTGGTTTATATCATTCATAGTGACAAGAAGCCTTTGCAGTTTCATAAATGGCAGCTGCCAAGCCACTCCATAGCAACCAAACAGAGTACCCTAGCAACCAAAATCCAAAGAAGGATATCTCCCATTCTGAATAATGCAGAGGTATGGGAGTTGGTTTATATCATTCGTAGTGACAAGAAGCCTTTGGAGTTTCATGATTGGCAGCTGACAAGCCACTCCCTAGCAACCAAACAGAGTACCCTAGCAACCAAAATCCAAAGACGGATATCTTCCATTCTGAATGTCGCAGAGGCATGGGAGTTGGTTTATATCATTCATACTGACAAGCAGCCTTTGAGTTTCATGATTGGCAGCTGCCAAGACACTCCCTAGCAACCAAACAGAGTACCCTAGCAACCAAAATCCAAAGAGGGATATCTTCCATTCTGAATGTCACAGAGGCATGGGAGTTGGTTTATATCATTCATAGTGACAAGAAGCCTTTGGAATTGCATCATTGGCAGCTGCCAAGTAACTCCATAGCAACCAAACAGAGTACCATAGCAACCAAAATCCAAAGAGGCATATCTTCCATTCTGAATGTCACAGAGGCATGGGAGTTGGATTATATCATTCATACTGACAAGAAGCCTTTGGAATTTCATCATTGGCAGCTGCCAAGACACTCCCTAGCAACCAAACAGAGTACCCTAGCAACCAAAATCCAAAGAGGGATATCTTCCATTCTGAATGTCACAGAGGCATGGAAGTTGGTTTATATATCATTCATAGTGACAAGAAGCCTTTGGAATTGCATCATTGGCAGCTGCCAAGTAACTCCATAGCAACCAAACAGAGTACCCTAGCAACCAAAATCCAAAGAGGCATATCTTCCATTCTGAATGTCGCAGAGGCATGGGAGTTGGTTTATATCATTCATAGTGACAAGAAGCCTTTGGAGTTTCATCATTGGCAGCTGACAAGCCACTCACTAGCAACCAAATAGAGTACCCTAGCAACCGTTTAGCAAAACGTATATCTCTGCATCAGAACATCGTATAGAGATGGGGGTTGGCTCATTAGTTTCAGTTGGAAAACAGTCTGTAAATATCACCATGGTAACTGTGTATTCACACCCTAGCAACCATTTAGAGCCACCTAGCAACCATATTGCAACATATAGAAGCCATATTTCAGCTCCACAACATCGTACAGACATGGTTGTTGGCTCATATGCAATCATGTACAACACCCTAGCAACCGAGTGGCGAGTTTTGCCACTGCAAGCACCACTTCACATTTTCTTCAGGAAATGTACATTCTAGTTAGTGGTGCTTGCTGAAAGCAAGGCATCACTATTGTTATTGCTCATACTTATTATTATTAGTGGTGCTTGCTGAAAGCAAGGCATCACTATTGTTATTGCTCATACTTATTATTATTCTTTTTATTATTCTGGACAAAAGTTTGGCGCGTAACTCGCCCCGCACCGTTTGTCACAGACCCCTGAGTGAGGTGTCAAATCGACCGGCTCATTAAGGAGAGGTGTGCTATGACTTTTATAAGCGATCGGGGGTGCGGTGTTCGCCCCAGGGGCGAAAAGCGGCCAAAAAAGTCCCATTGACTTAACATTGCGACGAACTTTGACCACACGTAGCTCTGAGCGAGGATTTCGCAGAAACGTGTGATTTGCCACATTTGAAGAGGCTAACAGGCTCTGTAAGAACATACCTCACAATGGGGTAAAAGTTGCACCCCTGGGGGGCAGGAGATGCCCAAAGTTGCCCCATTGACTTACTATGGGGAAGGAACGTCCCGTGAAACACACATGCATTTCCTACTATGGTAAATTGCATAGGGACTTTGTATTGAACGTAGCTCTGGATCACAGTGTCATAGAGACAAAAGGGAGGGCTCATTTTACTCAGACGACCAATCAGTCTCTCAGGATCATTGTGAAGCTATCAAGCCACGCCCTAGCAACCATTTACAGCCCCTTAGCAACAAGTTCCATAGACTTCCATTGAAAGAGTTCAAAGAGATATCTCCAGACTGAATTGTCATAGAAACATGAGGGTGGTCTCAGTTGACTCAGGGCAGCAAACAGCCAATCATGAATCACCTCAACACTTCCAAGCCCCTCCCTAGCAACCATTGTCGAGCACCTTAGCAACCAAAATCCAAAGAGGGATATCTTCCATTCTGAATGTCACAGAGGCATGGGAGTTGGTTTATATCATTCATAGTGACAAGAAGCCTTTGGACTTTAATGATTGGCAGCTGACAAGCCACTCCCTAGCAACCAAACAGAGTACCCTAGCAACCAAAATCCAAAGAGGCATATCTTCCATTCTGAATGTCGCAGAGGCATGGGAGTTGGTTTATATCATTCATAGTGACAAGCAGCCTTTGGAATTGCATCTTTGGCAGCTGCCAAGCCACTCCATAGAAACCAAACAGAGTACCCTAGCAACCAAAATCCAAAGAGGGATATCTTCCATTCTGTATGTCACAGAGGCATGGGAGTTGGATTATATCATTCATACTGACAAGCAGCCTTTGGAGTTTCATGATTGGCAGCTGCCAAGCTACTCCCTAGCAACCAAACAGAGTACCCTAGCAACCGTTTAGCAAAACGTATATCTCTGCATCAGAACATCGTATAGAGATGGGAGTTGGTTTATATCATTCATACTGACAAGAAGCCTTTGCAGTTTCATCATTAGCAGCTGCTAAGCAACTCCATAGCAACCAAACAGAGTACCCTAGCAACCATTTTACAAGACTTACATCTCTGCATCAGAATATTGTATAGAGATGGGGGTTGGCTCATTAGTTTCAGTTGGAAAACTGTCTGTAAATATCACCATGGTAACTGTGTATTCACACCCTAGCAACCGTTTAGAGCCACCTAGCAACCATATTGCAACATATAGAAGCCATATTTCAGCTCCACAACATCGTACAGACATGGTTGTTGGCTCGTATGCAATCATGTACGACACCCTAGCAACCGAGTGGCGAGTTTTGCCACTGCAAGCACCACTTCACATTTTCTTCAGGAAATGTACATTCTAGTTCTTCTTATTATTATTCCACACAAAGTTTGGCGCGTAACTCGCCCCGCACCGTTTGTCACAGACCCATGAATGAGGTGTCAAATCGACCGGCTCATTGAGGAGAGGTGTGCTATGACTTTTATAAGCGATCGGGGGTGCGGTGTTCGCCCCAGGGGCGAAAAAGCGGCCAAAAAAGTCCCATTGACTTAACATTGCGACGAACTTTGACCACACGTAGCTCTGAGCGAGGATTTCGCAGAAACGTGTGATTTGCCACATTTGAAGAGGCTGACAGGCTCTGTAAGAACATACCTCACAATGGGGTAAAAGTTGCACCCCTGGGGGGCAGGAGATGCCCAAAGTTGCCCCATTGACTTACTATGGGGAAGGAACGTCCCATGAAACACACATGCTTTTCCTACTATGGTAAATTGCATAGGGACTTTGTATTGAACGTAGCTCTGGATCACAGTGTCATAGAGACAAGGGGGAGGGCTCATTTTACTCAGACGACCAATCAGTCTCTCAGGATCATTGTGAAGCTATCAAGCCACGCCCTGGCAACCATTTAGAGCCCCTTAGCAACAAGTTCCATAGACTTCCATTGAAAGAGTTCAAAGAGATATCTCCGGACTGAATTGTCATAGAAACATGGGGGTGGTCTCATTTGACTCGGGGCAGCAAACAGCCAATCATGAATCACCTCAACACTTCCAAGCCCCTCCCTAGCAACCATTGTCGAGCACCTTAGCAACCAAAATCTAAAGAGGGATATCTTCCATTCTGAATGTCACAGAGGCATGGGAGTTGGTTTATATCATTCATAGTGACAAGAAGCCTTTGGAACTGCATCATTGGCAGCTGACAAGCCACTCCATAGCAACCAAACAGAGTACCCTAGCAACCAAAATCCAAAGAGGCATATCTTCCATTCTGAATGTCACAGAGGCATGGGAGTTGGATTATATAATTCATACTGACAAGAAGCCTTTGGAATTTCATCATTGACAGCTGAGAAGCCACTCCCTAGCAACCAAACAGAGTACCCTAGCAACCAAAATCCAAAGAGGCATATCTTCCATTCTGAATGTCGCAGAGGCATGGGAGTTGGTTTATATCATTCAAAGTGTCAAGAAGCCTTTGCAGTTTCATTATTGGCAGCTGTCAAGCAACTCCATAACAACCAAAAAGAGTACCCTAGCAACCGTTTAGCAAAACGTATATCTCTGCATCAAAACATAGTATAGACATGGGACTTGGCTCTTTTGACTAAATCATGGTAAACTATGGTAAATCATCCTAGAATCATAGTAAATCATACTAAAACATGGTAAATCATGGTATACTATAGTAAATCATAGTAAACTATGGTAAATCGTGGTAAATCATGGTAAACTATGGTAAATCATGCTAGAATCATAGTAAATCATACTTGAACATGGTAAATCATGGTATACTATAGTAAATCATGGTAAACTATGGTAAATCATGGTAAACTATGGTAAATCATGGTAAACTATGATAAATCATGCTAGAATCAGTAAATCATACTTGAACATGGTATATCATGGTATACTATAGTAAATCATGGTAAACTATGGTAAATCGTGGTAAATCATGGTAAACTATGGTAAATCATGGTAAACTATGGTAAATCATGCTAGAATCAGTAAATCATACTTCAACATGGTAAATCATGGTATACTATAGTAAATCGTGGTAAATCGTGGTAAACTATGGTAAATCATGGTAAACTATGGTAAATCATGCTGTAATCAGTAAATCATACTTGAACATGGTAAATCATGGTATACTATAGTAAATCATGGTAAACTATAGTAAATTGTGGTAAATCATGGTAAACTATGGTAAATCATGGTAAACTATGGTAAATCATGTTAGAATCAGTAAATCATACTTGAACATGGTAAATCATGGTATACTATAGTAAATCATGGTAAACTATAGTAAATCGTGGTAAATCATGGTAAACTATGGCAAATCATGCTAGAATCATAATAAATCATACTTGAACATGGTAAATCATGGTATACTATAGTAAATCTGGTAAACTATGGTAAATTGTGGTAAATCATGGTAAACTATGGTAAATCATGGTAAACCATGCTAGCAACGTGGTAAAACAAGCTAGCATCATGCTAGCTACATGCTAATCATGCTAACATGATGCTAGCATGATGCTAATAATTCTAGCATGATGCTAGCAACATGCTAATAATGCTAGCATGATACTAGCTACATGCAAATCATGCTAGCTTCTTGCTACAAACATGCTAGCAAACATGCTATTCATGTTAGCATCTTGTTAAAAAATGCTAGCATCATGCTAACAACATGCTAATCATGCTAGCTACATTCACGTTAGCTTTTGCTAAAAACATGCTAGCATGATGCTAACAACATGCTAATCATATTAGCATCATGCTAGCAACATGCTAGCATTATGTTAGTCACATGCTTATAATGCTAGCATGATGATCATTTTGTTATAATCTTGCTAAAAACTAGCTAAACGCACTTTAGCAACCGAGTGGCGAGTTTTGCCACTGCAAGCACCACTTCACATTTTCTTCAGGAAATGTACATTCTAGTTCTTTTTATTATTCTGGACAAAAGTTTGGCGCGTAACTCGCCCCGCACCGTTTGTCACAGACCCCTGAGTGAGGTGTCAAATCGACCGGCTCATTAAGGAGAGGTGTGCTATGACTTTTATAAGCGATCGGGGGTGCGGTGTTCGCCCCAGGGGCGAAAAAGCGGCCAAAAAAGTCCCATTGACTTAACATTGCGACGAACTTTGACCACACGTAGCTCTGAGCGAGGATTTCGCAGAAACGTGTGATTTGCCACATTTGAAGAGGCTAACAGGCTCTGTAAGAACATACCTCACAATGGGGTAAAAGTTGCACCCCTGGGGGGCAGGAGATGCCCAAAGTTGCCCCATTGACTTACTATGGGGAAGGAACGTCCCGTGAAACACACATGCATTTCCTACTATGGTAAATTGCATAGGGACTTTGTATTGAACGTAGCTCTGGATCACAGTGTCATAGAGACAAAAGGGAGGGCTCATTTTACTCAGACGACCAATCAGTCTCTCAGGATCATTGTGAAGCTATCAAGCCACGCCCTAGCAACCATTTACAGCCCCTTAGCAACAAGTTCCATAGACTTCCATTGAAAGAGTTCAAAGAGATATCTCCAGACTGAATTGTCATAGAAACATGAGGGTGGTCTCAGTTGACTCAGGGCAGCAAACAGCCAATCATGAATCACCTCAACACTTCCAAGCCCCTCCCTAGCAACCATTGTCGAGCACCTTAGCAACCAAAATCCAAAGAGGGATATCTTCCATTCTGAATGTCACAGAGGCATGGGAGTTGGTTTATATCATTCATAGTGACAAGAAGCCTTTGGACTTTAATGATTGGCAGCTGACAAGCCACTCCCTAGCAACCAAACAGAGTACCCTAGCAACCAAAATCCAAAGAGGCATATCTTCCATTCTGAATGTCGCAGAGGCATGGGAGTTGGTTTATATCATTCATAGTGACAAGCAGCCTTTGGAATTGCATCTTTGGCAGCTGCCAAGCCACTCCATAGAAACCAAACAGAGTACCCTAGCAACCAAAATCCAAAGAGGGATATCTTCCATTCTGTATGTCACAGAGGCATGGGAGTTGGATTATATCATTCATACTGACAAGCAGCCTTTGGAGTTTCATGATTGGCAGCTGCCAAGCTACTCCCTAGCAACCAAACAGAGTACCCTAGCAACCGTTTAGCAAAACGTATATCTCTGCATCAGAACATCGTATAGAGATGGGAGTTGGTTTATATCATTCATACTGACAAGAAGCCTTTGCAGTTTCATCATTAGCAGCTGCTAAGCAACTCCATAGCAACCAAACAGAGTACCCTAGCAACCATTTTACAAGACTTACATCTCTGCATCAGAATATTGTATAGAGATGGGGGTTGGCTCATTAGTTTCAGTTGGAAAACTGTCTGTAAATATCACCATGGTAACTGTGTATTCACACCCTAGCAACCGTTTAGAGCCACCTAGCAACCATATTGCAACATATAGAAGCCATATTTCAGCTCCACAACATCGTACAGACATGGTTGTTGGCTCGTATGCAATCATGTACGACACCCTAGCAACCGAGTGGCGAGTTTTGCCACTGCAAGCACCACTTCACATTTTCTTCAGGAAATGTACATTCTAGTTCTTCTTATTATTATTCCACACAAAGTTTGGCGCGTAACTCGCCCCGCACCGTTTGTCACAGACCCATGAATGAGGTGTCAAATCGACCGGCTCATTGAGGAGAGGTGTGCTATGACTTTTATAAGCGATCGGGGGTGCGGTGTTCGCCCCAGGGGCGAAAAAGCGGCCAAAAAAGTCCCATTGACTTAACATTGCGACGAACTTTGACCACACGTAGCTCTGAGCGAGGATTTCGCAGAAACGTGTGATTTGCCACATTTGAAGAGGCTGACAGGCTCTGTAAGAACATACCTCACAATGGGGTAAAAGTTGCACCCCTGGGGGGCAGGAGATGCCCAAAGTTGCCCCATTGACTTACTATGGGGAAGGAACGTCCCATGAAACACACATGCTTTTCCTACTATGGTAAATTGCATAGGGACTTTGTATTGAACGTAGCTCTGGATCACAGTGTCATAGAGACAAGGGGGAGGGCTCATTTTACTCAGACGACCAATCAGTCTCTCAGGATCATTGTGAAGCTATCAAGCCACGCCCTGGCAACCATTTAGAGCCCCTTAGCAACAAGTTCCATAGACTTCCATTGAAAGAGTTCAAAGAGATATCTCCGGACTGAATTGTCATAGAAACATGGGGGTGGTCTCATTTGACTCGGGGCAGCAAACAGCCAATCATGAATCACCTCAACACTTCCAAGCCCCTCCCTAGCAACCATTGTCGAGCACCTTAGCAACCAAAATCTAAAGAGGGATATCTTCCATTCTGAATGTCACAGAGGCATGGGAGTTGGTTTATATCATTCATAGTGACAAGAAGCCTTTGGAACTGCATCATTGGCAGCTGACAAGCCACTCCATAGCAACCAAACAGAGTACCCTAGCAACCAAAATCCAAAGAGGCATATCTTCCATTCTGAATGTCACAGAGGCATGGGAGTTGGATTATATAATTCATACTGACAAGAAGCCTTTGGAATTTCATCATTGACAGCTGAGAAGCCACTCCCTAGCAACCAAACAGAGTACCCTAGCAACCAAAATCCAAAGAGGCATATCTTCCATTCTGAATGTCGCAGAGGCATGGGAGTTGGTTTATATCATTCAAAGTGTCAAGAAGCCTTTGCAGTTTCATTATTGGCAGCTGTCAAGCAACTCCATAACAACCAAAAAGAGTACCCTAGCAACCGTTTAGCAAAACGTATATCTCTGCATCAAAACATAGTATAGACATGGGACTTGGCTCTTTTGACTAAATCATGGTAAACTATGGTAAATCATCCTAGAATCATAGTAACTCATACTAAAACATGGTAAATCATGGTATACTATAGTAAATCATAGTAAACTATGGTAAATCGTGGTAAATCATGGTAAACTATGGTAAATCATGCTAGAATCATAGTAAATCATACTTGAACATGGTAAATCATGGTATACTATAGTAAATCATGGTAAACTATGGTAAATCATGGTAAACTATGGTAAATCATGGTAAACTATGATAAATCATGCTAGAATCAGTAAATCATACTTGAACATGGTATATCATGGTATACTATAGTAAATCATGGTAAACTATGGTAAATCGTGGTAAATCATGGTAAACTATGGTAAATCATGGTAAACTATGGTAAATCATGCTAGAATCAGTAAATCATACTTCAACATGGTAAATCATGGTATACTATAGTAAATCGTGGTAAATCGTGGTAAACTATGGTAAATCATGGTAAACTATGGTAAATCATGCTGTAATCAGTAAATCATACTTGAACATGGTAAATCATGGTATACTATAGTAAATCATGGTAAACTATAGTAAATTGTGGTAAATCATGGTAAACTATGGTAAATCATGGTAAACTATGGTAAATCATGTTAGAATCAGTAAATCATACTTGAACATGGTAAATCATGGTATACTATAGTAAATCATGGTAAACTATAGTAAATCGTGGTAAATCATGGTAAACTATGGCAAATCATGCTAGAATCATAATAAATCATACTTGAACATGGTAAATCATGGTATACTATAGTAAATCTGGTAAACTATGGTAAATTGTGGTAAATCATGGTAAACTATGGTAAATCATGGTAAACCATGCTAGCAACGTGGTAAAACAAGCTAGCATCATGCTAGCTACATGCTAATCATGCTAACATGATGCTAGCATGATGCTAATAATTCTAGCATGATGCTAGCAACATGCTAATAATGCTAGCATGATACTAGCTACATGCAAATCATGCTAGCTTCTTGCTACAAACATGCTAGCAAACATGCTATTCATGTTAGCATCTTGTTAAAAAATGCTAGCATCATGCTAACAACATGCTAATCATGCTAGCTACATTCACGTTAGCTTTTGCTAAAAACATGCTAGCATGATGCTAACAACATGCTAATCATATTAGCATCATGCTAGCAACATGCTAGCATTATGTTAGTCACATGCTTATAATGCTAGCATGATGATCATTTTGTTATAATCTTGCTAAAAACTAGCTAAACGCACTTTAGCAACCGAGTGGCGAGTTTTGCCACTGCAAGCACCACTTCACATTTTCTTCAGGAAATGTACATTCTAGTTCTTTTTATTATTCTGGACAAAAGTTTGGCGCGTAACTCGCCCCGCACCGTTTGTCACAGACCCCTGAGTGAGGTGTCAAATCGACCGGCTCATTAAGGAGAGGTGTGCTATGACTTTTATAAGCGATCGGGGGTGCGGTGTTCACCCCAGGGGCGAAAAAGCGGCCAAAAAAGTCCCATTGACTTAACATTGCGACGAACTTTGACCACACGTAGCTCTGAGCGAGGATTTTGCAGAAACGTGTGATTTGCCACATTTGAAGAGGCTGACAGGCTCTGTAAGGACATACCTCACAATGGGGTAAAAGTTGCACCCCTGGGGGGCAGGAGATGCCCAAAGTTGCCCCATTGACTTACTATGGGGAAGGAACGTCCCGTGAAACACGCATGCTTTTCCTACTATGGTAAATTGCATAGGGACTTTGTATTGAACGTAGCTCTGGATCACAGTGTCATAGAGACAAGGGGGAGGGCTCATTTTACTCAGACGACCAATCAGTCTCTCAGGATCATTGTGAAGCTATCAAGCCACGCCCTAGCAACCATTTAGAGCCCCTTAGCAACAAGTTCCATAGACTTCCATTGAAAGAGTTCAAAGACATATCTCCAGACTGAATTGTCATAGAAACATGGGGGTGGTCTCATTTGACTCGGGGCAGCAAACAGCCAATCATGAATCACCTCAACACTTCCAAGCCCTTCCCTAGCAACCATTGTCGGGCACCTTAGCAACCAAAATCCAAAGAGGGATATCTTCCATTCTGTATGTCACAGAGGCATGGGAGTTGGATTATTTCATTCATACTGACAAGCAGCCTTTGGAGTTTCATGATTGGCAGCTGCCAAGCCACTCCCTAGCAACCAAATAGAGTACACTAGCAACCAAAATCCAAAGAGGGATATCTTCCATTCTGTATGTCACAAAGGCATGGGAGTTGGATTATATCATTCATACTGACAAGCAGCCTTTGGAGTTTCATCATTGGCAACTGCCAAGCCACTCCCTAGCAACCAAACAGAGTACCCTAGCAACCGTTTAGCAAAACGAATATCTCTGTATCAGAACATCGTATAGAGATGGGAGCTGGTTTATATCATTCATACTGACAAGCAGCCTTTGGAGTTTCATGATTGGCAGCTGCCAAGCCACTCCCTAACAACCAACAGAGTACCCTAGCAACCAAAATACAAAGAGGGATATCTTCCATTCTGAATGTCACAGAGGCATGGGAGTTGGTTTATATAATTCATAATGACAAGAAGCCTTTGCAGTTTCATCATTGGCAGCTGCCAAGCCACTCCCTAGCAACCAAACAGAGTACCCTAGCAACCAAAATCAAAAGAGGGATATCTTCCATTCTGAATGTCACACAGGCATGGAAGTTGGTTTATATCATTCATACTGACAAGCAGCCTTTGTAGTTTCATTATTGACAGCTCCCAAGCCACTCCCTAGCAACCAAATAGAGTACCCTAGCAACCAAAATTCAAAGAGGGATATCTTCCATTCTGTATGTCACAGAGGCATGGGAGTTGGATTATATCATTCATACTGACAAGCAGCCTTTGGAGTTTCATGATTGGCAGCTGCCAAGCCACTTCCTAGCAACCAAATAGAGTGCCCTAGCAACCAAAATCCAAAGAGGGATATCTTCCATTCTGTATGTCACAGAGGCATGGGAGTTGGTTTATATCATTCATAGTGACAAGAAGCCTTTGGAGTTTCATCATTGGTAGCTGCCTAGCAACTCCATAGCAACCAAATAGAGTACCCTAGCAACCATTTTACAAGACCTACATCTCTGCATCAGAATATTGTATAGAGATGGGGGTTGGCTCATTAGTTTAGGTTGGAAAACAGTCTGTAAATATCACCATGGTAACTGTGTATTCACACCCTAGCAACCGTTTAGAGCCACCTAGCAACCCTATTGCAACATATAGAAGCCATATTTTAGCTCCACAACATCGTACAGACATGGTTGTTGCCTCGTATGCAATCATGTACAACACCCAAGCAACCGAGTGGCGAGTTTTGCCACTGCAAGCACCACTTCACATTTTCTTCAGGAAATGTACATTCTAGTTAATGGTGCTTGCTGAAAGCAAGGCATCATTAGTGTTCTCTTGCATACTTATTAGTGGTGCTTTTTTGAAAGCATCACTATTGTTATTGCTCATACTTATTATTAGTGGTGCTTTTTTGAAAGCATCACTATTGTTATTGCTCATACTTATTATTATTCTTTTACTTCTTTTTATTATTCTGGACAAAAGTTTGGCGCGTAATGCGCCCCGCACCGTTTGTCACAGACCCCTGAGTGAGGCGTCAAATCGAGCGGCTCATTGAGGAGAGGTGTGCTATGACTTTTCTAAGCGATCGGGTGTACGATGTTCGCACAGCGGACGAAAAAGCGGCCAAAAAAGTCCCATTGACTTTACATTGGGAGTTCTAAAAATATTTGAATCCC
Organism: Abramis brama; assembly: GCF_963993115.1. Classification (NCBI taxonomy): domain Eukaryota; kingdom Metazoa; phylum Chordata; class Actinopteri; order Cypriniformes; family Leuciscidae; genus Abramis; species Abramis brama. The sequence goes on along the minus strand of NC_139965.1, from coordinate 45,440,103 downwards.
AACCGACGTTTTCACACACACAGACTCCAAAGGGCCTGACAGCCCTGCGTCTCTCCCTCTCTCTCTCCCTCAGAGGATTTATATTATCAAGCAGCCAATAAGTAATGGCCTAAAATCTTCATAGCCACACCCTAGCAACCAGTTTCAGCACCCTAGCAACCACTAAGAGCTCCCTAGCAACCACCCTAAACCAAAAAAAACCATTTTTTTAAAAAAAAATTATTTTTTAAAGCAATTTTACTCTCGTGGCCTTGCGATATCGCTCCATGCTTGTGCCTATTCGGCCATAGGCACGAGGCCGCAGGCCGAGTGCCGTACTGAAGGCACTCGTTATTCAAGATTTTAACAACTCTATAAAAACTCCATAGTAACCATATTTGACAACTACCAACCACCTAGTAACACCATAGCAACTAACAAAAATACCTTAGCAACCACCCTGAACACCCTAGCAACGTCTAGAAATGCTCTAGTAACCACCAAAAAACTCTAGCAACCACCCAGAACATCCTAGCAACTGCCTAGCAACCACCCAGAACACCTAGCAACTGCCTAGTAACCACCCAGAACACCTAGCAACTGCCTAGCAACCACCCAGAACACCCTAGCAACGCCCTAGCATCCACCCAGAATACCATAGCAACTGCCTAGCAACACCATAGCAACCACCCAGAACACCCTAGCAACTGCCTAGCAACGACCTAGCAACCACCCAGAATACCCTAGCAACTGCATAGCAACCACCAAGAATACCCTAGCAACCGCCTAGCAACCACCCAGAATACCCTAGCAACCACCTAGCAACACCATAGCAACCACCCAGAATACCCTAGCAACCGCCTAGCAACACCATAGCAACCACCCAGAATACCCTAGCAACTGCCTAGCAACGCCCTAGCAAACACCCAGAATACCCTAGCAACCGCCTAGCAACACCATAACAACCACCCAGAACACCCTAGCAACTGCCTAGCAACGCCCTAGCAACAACCCAGAATACCCTAGCAACCGCCTAGCAACACCATAGCAACCACCCAGAACACCCTAGCAACTGCCTAGCAACGCCCTAGCAACCACCAAGAATACCCTAGCAACCGCCTAGCAACCACCCTGAATACCCTAGCAACTGCCTAGCAACGCCCTAGCAACCACCCAGAATACCCTAGCAACCGCCTAGCAACACCATAGCAACCACCCAGAACACCCTAGCAACTGCCTAGCAACGCCGTAGCAACCACCCAGAATACCCTAGCACCCGCCTAGCAACACCATAGCAACCACCCAGAACACCCTAGCAACTGCCTAGCAACCACCAATAATACCCTAGCAACCGCCTAGCAACCACCCAGAATACCCTAGCAACCGCCTAGCAACACCATAGCAACCACCCAGAATACTCAAGCAACTGCCTAGCAACGCCCTAGCAACCACCAATAATACCCTAGCAACCGCCTAGCAACCACCCAGAATACCCTAGCAACCGCCTAGCAACACCATAGCAACCACCCAGAACACCATAGCAACCACCCAGAACACCCTAGCAACCACCTAGCAAAGCCCTAGCAACCACACAGAACACCCTAGCAACCACCTGAACAACATGAATAAGCCATATCTCAGCACCAGAACATCGTACAGACATGGTTGTTGGCTCGTATGCAATCATGTATAACACCCTAGCAACCGAGTGGCGAGTTTTGCCACTGCAAGCACCACTTCACATTTTCTTCAGGAAATGTACATTCTAGTTCTTTTTATTATTATTCTGGACAAAGTTTGGCGCGTAACTCGCCCCGCACCGTTAGTCACAGACCCCTGAGTGAGGTGTCAAATCGACCGGCTCATTGAGGAGAGGTGTGCTATGACTTTTATAAGCGATCGGGGGGGCGGTGTTCGCCCCAGGGGCGAAAAAGCGGCCAAAAAAGTCCCATTGACTTAACATTGCGACGAACTTTGACCACTCGTAGCTCTGAGCGAGGATTTCGGAGAAACGTGTGATTTGCCACATTTGAAGAGGCTGACAGGCTCTGTAAGAACATACCTCACAATGGGGTAAAAGTTGCACCCCTGGGGGGCAGGAGCGTCCCAAAGTTTCCCATTGACTTACAATGGTGTAGGACGGCCCATGAAATGGGCCGTCCTACACATTGCATAGGGATTTTGTATTGAACGTAGCTCTGGATCACAGTGTCATAGAGACAAGGGGGCGGGCTCATTTTACACAGACGACCAATCAGTCTCTCAGGATCATTGTGAAGCTATCTTGTCACGCCATAGCAACCATTTAGAGCACCTTAGCAACAAGTCCCATAGACTTCCATTGAAAGAGATCAAAGGGATATCTCTGGACTGAATTGTCATAGAAACATGGGGGTGGTCTCAGTTGACTCAGGGAGGCAACCAGCCAATCATGAATCACCTCAACACTTCCTAGCCCCTCCCTAGCAACCAAACAGAGTACCCTAGCAACCAAAATCCAAAGAGGGATATCTTCCATTCTGAATGTCACAGAGGCATGGGAGTTGGTTTATATCATTCATAGTGACAAGAAGCCTTTGCAGTTTCATCATTGGCAGCTGCCAAGCAACTCCATAGCAACCAAACAGAGTACCCTAGCAACCATTTTACAAGACCTATTTCTCTGCATCAGAACATCGTATAGAGATGGGGGTTGGCTCTTTTGACTCATGCTAGCAAAGAGGAATTCCAACATGCTACACATGCTAGCTGTGAATAGCTACATGCTAATAGCGACTAGGTAAGTGCTAAATCATGCCAAGAAAATGCTAAGAACTCCAATAGTAATCATCTGTGACAACTACCAACCACTTAGTAACACCATAGTAACCACCCATAATACCTTAGCAACCGCCCTGAACACCATAGCAACTGCCTAGCAACTCCCTAGCAACCACCCAAAATACCCTACCAACCACCTAGCAACACCATAGCAACCACCCAGAACACCCTAGCAACTGCCTAGCAATGCCCTAGCAACCACCCAGAATACCCTAGCAACTGCCTAGCAACGCCCTAGCAACCACATAGAATACCCTAGCAACATCCTAGCAACCACCCAGAATACCCTAGCAACCGCCTAGCAACACCATAGCAACCACCCAGAATACCATAGCAACTGCCTAGCAACCATCCAGAATACCCTAGCAACCACCTAGTAACACCATAGCAACCACCCAGAATACCCTAGCAACTGCCTAGCAACGCCCTAGCAACCACCCAGAATACCCTAGCAACCGCCTAGCAACACCATAGCAACCACCCATAACACCCTAGCAACGCCCTAGCAACCACCCAGAATACCCTAGCAACCGCCTAGCAACACCATAGCAACCACCCAGAACACCCTAGCAACTGCCTAGCAACGCCCTAGCAACCACCAATAATACCCTAGCAACCGCCTAGCAACCACCCAGAATACCCTAGCAACCGCCTAGCAACACCATAGCAACCACCCAGAATACCCTAGCAACCGCCTAACAACACCCTAGCAACCACCCAGAACACCCTGGCAACTGCCTAGCAACGTCCTAGCAACCACCCAGAATACCCTAGCAACCGCCTAGCAACACCATAGCAACCACCCAGAATACCCTAGCAACTGCCTAGCAACGCCCTAGCAACCACCCAGAATACCCTAGCAACCGCCTAGCAACACCATAGCAACCACCCAGAACACCCTAGCAACTGCCTAGCAACGCCCTGGCAACCACCAAGAATACCCTAGCAACCGCCTAGCAACCACCCATAACACCCTAGCAACACCATAGCAACCACTCAGAACACCCTAGCAACGCCCTAGCAACCACCCAGAATACCCTAGCAACTGCCTAGCAACGCCCTAGCAACCACTCAGAATACCCTAGCAACCGCCTAGCAACGCCATAGCAACCACTCAGAACACCCTAGCAACTGCCTAGCAACGCCCTAGCAACCACCAAGAATACCCTAGCAACCGCCTAGCAACCCCCCAGAATACCCTAGCAACCGCCTAGCAACCACCCAGAACACCCTAGCAACTGCCTAGCAACGCCCTAGCAACCACCCAGAATACCCTAGCAACCGCCTAGCAACACCATAGCAACCACCCAGAACACCCTAGCAACCACCTAGCAAAGCCATAGCAACCACACAGAACACCCTAGCAACACCCTAGCAACCACCTGAACAACATGAATAAACCATATCTCAGCACCAGAACATCGTACAGACATGTTTGTTGGCTCGTATGCAATCATGTACCACACTCTAGCAACAGAGTGGCGAGTTTTGCCACTGCAAGCACCACTTCACATTTTCTTCAGGAAATGTACATTCTAGTTATTATTATTCTTATTTTTATTCTGGACAAAGTTTGGCGCGAAACTCGCCCCGCACCGTTTGTCCCAGACCCCTGAGTGAGGTGTCAAATCGACCGGCTCATTGAGGAGAGGTGTGCTATGACTTTTATAAGCGATCGGGGGTGCGGTGTTTGCCCCAGGGGCGAAAAAGCGGCCAAAAAAGTCCCATTGACTTAACATTGCGACGAACTTTGACCTCACGTAGCTCTGAGCGAGGATTTCGCAGAAACGTGTGATTTGCCACATTTGAAGAGGCTGACGGGCTCTGTAAAAACATACCTCACAATGGGGTAAAAGTTGCACCCCTGGGGGGCAGGAGATGCCCAAAGTTGCCCCATTGACTTACTATGGGGAAGGAACGTCCCGTGAAACACACATGCTTTTCCTACTATGGTAAATTGCATAGGGATTTTGTATTGAACGTAGCTCTGGATCACAGTGTCATAGAGACAAGGGGGAGGGCTCATTTTACTCAGATGACCAATCAGTCTCTCAGGATCATTGTGAAGCTATCAAGCCACGCCCTAGCAACCATTTAGAGAACCTTAGCAACAAGTCCCATAGACTTCCATTGAAATAGATCAAAGGGATATCTCCAGACTGAATTGTCATACAAACACGAGGGTGGTCTCATTTGACTCGGGGCAGCAAACGGCCAATCATGAATCACCTCAACACTTCCTAGCCCCTCCATAGCAACCATTGTCGAGCACCTTAGCAACCAAAATCCAAAGAGGGATATCTTCCATTCTGAATGTCACAGAGGCATGGGAGTTGGTTTATATCATTCAAAGTGTCAAGAAGCCTTTGCAGTTTCATCATTGGCAGCTGTCAAGCAACTCCATAACAACCAAAAAGAGTACCCTAGCAACCGTTTAGAAAAACGTATATCTCTGCATCAAAACATAGTATAGAGATGGGACTTGGCTCTTTTGACTAAATCATGTTAAACTATGGTAAATCATCCTAGAATCATAGTAAATCATACTAAAACATGGTAAATCATGGTATACTATAGTAAATCATAGTAAATTATGGTAAATCGTGGTAAATCATGGTAAACTATGGTAAATCATGCTAGAATCATAGTAAATCATACTTGAACATTGTAAATCATGGTATACTATAGTAAATCATGGTAAACTATAGTAAATCATGGTAAACTATGGTAAATCATGGTAAACTATGATAAATCATGCTAGAATCAGTAAATCATACTTGAACATGGTATATCATGGTATACTATAGTAAATCATGGTAAACTATGGTAAATCGTGGTAAATCATGGTAAACTATGGTAAATCATGGTAAACTATGGTAAATCATGCTAGAATCAGTAAATCATACTTGAACATGGTAAATCATGGTATACTATAGTAAATCGTGGTAAATCGTGGTAAACTATGGTAAATCATGGTAAACTATGGTAAATCATGCTGTAATCAGTAAATCATACTTGAACATGGTAAATCATGGTATACTATAGTAAATCATGGTAAACTATAGTAAATTGTGGTAAATCATGGTAAACTATGGTAAATCATGGTAAACTATGGTAAATCATGTTAGAATCAGTAAATCATACTTGAACATGGTAAATCATGGTATACTATAGTAAATCATGGTAAACTATAGTAAATCGTGGTAAATCATGGTAAACTATGGCAAATCATGCTAGAATCATAATAAATCATACTTGAACATGGTAAATCATGGTATACTATAGTAAATCTGGTAAACTATGGTAAATTGTGGTAAATCATGGTAAACTATGGTAAATCATGGTAAACCATGCTAGCAACGTGGTAAAACAAGCTAGCATCATGCTAGCTACATGCTAATCATGCTAACATGATGCTAGCATGATGCTAATAATTCTAGCATGATGCTAGCAACATGCTAATAATGCTAGCATGATACTAGCTACATGCTAATCATGCTAGCTTCTTGCTACAAACATGCTAGCAAACATGCTATTCATGTTAGCATCTTGTTAAAAAATGCTAGCATCATGCTAACAACATGCTAATCATGCTAGCTACATTCACGTTAGCTTTTGCTAAAAACATGCTAGCATGATGCTAACAACATGCTAATCATATTAGCATCATGCTAGCAACATGCTAGCATTATGTTAGTCACATGCTTATAATGCTAGCATGATGATCATTTTGTTATAATCTTGCTAAAAACTAGCTAAACGCACTTTAGCAACCGAGTGGCGAGTTTTGCCACTGCAAGCACCACTTCACATTTTCTTCAGGAAATGTACATTCTAGTTCTTCTTATTATTATTCTGGACAAAGTTTGGCGCGTAACTCGCCCCGCACCGTTTGTCTCAGACCCATGAATGAGGTGTCAAATCGACCGGCTCATTAAGGAGAGGTGTGCTATGACTTTTATAAGCGATCGGGGGTGCGGTGTTCACCCCAGGGGCGAAAAAGCGGCCAAAAAAGTCCCATTGACTTAACATTGCGACGAACTTTGACCACACGTAGCTCTGAGCGAGGATTTCGCAGAAACGTGTGATTTGCCACATTTGAAGAGGCTGACAGGCTCTGTAAGAACATACCTCACAATGGGGTAAAAGTTGCACCCCTGGGGGGCAGGAGATGCCCAATGTTGCCCCATTGACTTACTATGGGGAAGGAACGTCCCGTGAAACACACATGCTTTTCCTACTATGGTAAATTGCATAGGGACTTTGTATTGAATGTAGCTCTGGATCACAGTGTCATAGAGACAAGGGGGAGGGCTCATTTTACTCAGACGACCAATCAGTCTCTCAGGATCATTGTGAAGCTATCAAGCCACGCCCTAGCAACCATTTAGAGCCCCTTAGCAACAAGTTCCATAGACTTCCATTGAAAGAGTTCAAAGAGATATCTCCGGACTGAATTGTCATAGAAACATGGGGGTGGTCTCATTTGACTCGGGGCAGCAAACAGCCAATCATGAATCACTTCAACACTTCCAAGCCCCTCCCTAGCAACCATTGTCAAGCACCTTAGCAACCAAAATCCAAAGAGGGATATCTTCCATTCTGAATGTCACAGAGGCATGGGAGTTGGTTTATATCATTCATAGTGACAAGAAGCCTTTGGAGTTTCATGATTGGCAGCTGCCAAGCCACTCCCTAGCAACCAAACAGAGTACCCTAGCAACCAAAATCCAAAGAGGGATATCTTCCATTCTGAATGTCGCAGAGGCATGGGAGTTGGTTTATATCATTCATAGTGACAAGAAGCCTTTGGAGTTTCATGATTGGGAGCTGACAAGCCACTCCCTAGCAACCAAACAGAGTACCCTAGCAACCAAAATCCAAAGAGGGATATCTTCCATTCTGAATGTCGCAGAGGCATGGGAGTTGGTTTATATCATTCATAGTGACAAGAAGCCTTTGGAGTTTCATGATTGGCAGCTGACAAGCCACTACCTAGCAACCAAACAGAGTACCCTAGCAACCAAAATCCAAAGAGGGATATCTTCCATTCTGAATGTCGCAGAGGCATGGGAGTTGGTTTATATCATTCATACTGACAAGCAGCCTTTGGAGTTTCATGATTGGCAGCTGACAAGCCACTCCCTACCAACCAAACAGAGTACCCTAGCAACCAAAATCCAAAGAGGGATATCTTCCATTCTGAATGTCACAGAGGCATGGGAGTTGGTTTATATCATTCATACTGACAAGAAGCCTTTGGACTTTCATCATTGGCAGCTGCCAAGTAACTCCATAGCAACCAAACAGACTACCCTAGCAACCAAAATCCAAAGAGGCATATTTTCCATTCTGAATGTCACAGAGACATGGGAGTTGGTTTATATCATTCATACTGACAAGCAGCCTTTGGAGTTTCATGATTGGCAGCTGTCAAGCCACTCCCTAGCAACCAAACAGAGTACCCTAGCAACTAACATCCAAAGAGGGATATCTTCCATTCTGAATGTCACAGAGGCATGGAAGTTGGTTTATATCATTCATAGTGACAAGAAGCCTTTGGAATTGCATCATTGGCAGCTGCCAAGTAACTCCATAGCAACCAAACAGAGTACCCTAGCAACCAAAATCCAAAGAGGCATATCTTCCATTCTGAATGTCGCAGAGGCATGGGAGTTGGTTTATATCATTCATTGTGACAAGAAGCCTTTGGAGTTTCATCATTGGCAGCTGACAAGCCACTCACTAGCAACCAAATAGAGTACCCTAGCAACCGTTTAGCAAAACGTATATCTCTGCATCAGAACATCGTATAGAGATGGGGGTTGGCTCATTAGTTTCAGTTGGAAAACAGTCTGTAAATATCACCATGGTAACTGTGTATTCACACCCTAGCAACCGTTTAGAGCCACCTAGCAACCATATTGCAACATATAGAAGCCATATTTCAGCTCCACAACATCGTACAGACATGGTTGTTGGCTCGTATGCAATCATGTACAACACCCTAGCAACCGAGTGGCGAGTTTTGCCACTGCAAGCACCACTTCACATTTTCTTCAGGAAATGTACATTCTAGTTAGTGGTGCTTGCTGAAAGCAAGGCATCACTATTGTTATTGCTCATACTTATTATTCTTCTTATTATTATTATTATTCTGGACAAAGTTTGGCGCGTAACTCGCCCCGCACCGTTTGTCACAGACCCATGAATGAGATGTCAAATCGACCGGCTTATTGAGGAGAGGTGTGCTATGACTTTTATAAGCGATCGGGGGTGCGGTGTTCACCCCAGGGGCGAAAAAGCGGCCCAAAAAGTTCCATTGACTTAACATTGCAACGAACTTTGAGAACTCATAGCTCTGAGCGAGGATTTCGCAGAAACGTGTGATTTGCCACATTTGAAGAGGCTGACAGGCTCTGTAAGAACATACCTCACAATGGGGTAAAAGTTGCACCCCTGGGGGGCAGGAGCGTCCCAAATTTGCCACATTGACTTACTATGGGGAAGGAATGTCCCGTGGAACACACATGCTTTTCCTACTATGGTAAATTGCATAGGGATTTTGTAATGAACGTAGCTCTGGATCACAGTGTCATAGAGACAAGGGGGCGGGCTCATTTTACTCAGACGACCAATCAGTCTCTCAGGATCATTGTGAAGCTATCAAGCCACGCCCTAGCAACCATTTAGAGCACCTTAGCAACAAGTCCCATAGACTTCCATTGAAAGAGTTCAAAGGGATATCTCCGGACTGAATTGTCATAGAAACTTGAGGGTGGTCTCGTTTGACTTGGGGCAGCAAACAGCCAATCATGAATCACCTCAACTCTTCCTAGCCCCTCCCTAGCAACCATTGTCGAGCACCTTAGCAACCAAAATCCTAGAGGGATATCTTCCATTCTGAATGTCACAGAGGCATGGGAGTTGGTTTATATCATTCATAGTGACAAGAAGCCTTTGCAGTTTCATCGTTGGCAGCTGTCAAGTAACTCCATAGCAACCAAACAGAGTACCCTAGCAACCAAATTCCAAAGAGGGATATCTTCTATTCTGAATGTCACAGAGGCATGGGAGCTGGTTTATACCATACATACTGACAAGCAGCCTTTGGAGTTTCATCATTGGCAGCTGCCAAACCACTCCATAGCAACCAAACAGAGTACCCTAGCAACTATTTAGCAATACCTCTATCTCTGTATCAGAACATTGTATAGAGATGGGGGTTGGTTTATATCATTCATAGTGACAAGAAGCCTTTGGGGTTTCATGATTGGCAGCTGCCAAGCCACTCCCTAGCAACCAAACAGAGTTCCCTAGCAACCGTTTTGCAAGACCTATATCTCTGCATCAGAACATCGTATAGAGATGGGGGTTGGTTTATATCATTAATACTGACAAGAAGCCTTTGCAGTTTCATCATTAGCAACTGCCAATCAACTCCATAGCAACCAAACAGAGAACCCTAGCAACCAAAATCCAAAGAGGGATATCTTCCATTCTGAATGTCACAGAGGCATGGGAGTTGGATTATATCATTCATAGTGACAAGAAGCCTTTGCAGTTTCATCATTGGCAGCTGCCAAGCCACTCCCTAGCAACCATTGTCGATCACCTTACAACCAAAACCATAGAGGGATATCTTCCATTCTGAATGTCACAGAGGCATGGGAGTTGGTTTATATCATTCATACTGACAAGCAGACTTTGCAGTTTCATCATTGGCAGCTGTCAAGCAAATCCATAGCAACAAAACAGAGAACCCTAGCAACCAAAATACAAAGAGGGATATCTTCCATTCTGAAAGTCACAGAGGCATGGCAGTTGGTTTATATCATTCATAGTGACAAGAAGCCTTTGCAGTTTCATCATTGGCAGCTGTCAAGCAAATCCATAGCAACCAAACAGAGAACCCTAGCAACCAAAATCCAAAGAGGGATATCTTCCATTCTGAATGTCACAGAGGCATGGGAGTTGGTTTATATTATTCACAGTGACAAGAAGCCTTTGCAGTTTCATCATTGGCAGCTGCCAAGCAACTCCATGGCAACCAAACAGAGTACCCTAGCAACCAAAATCCAAAGAGGGATATCTTCCATTCTGAATGTCACAGAGGCATGGGATTTGGTTTGAATCATTCATACTGACAAGCAGCCTTTGGAGTTTCATGATTGGCAGCTGCCAAGCCACTCCTTAGCAACCAAACAGAGGACCCTAACAACCGTTTATCAAGACCCATGTCTCTGCATCAGAACATTGTATAGAGATGGGGGTTGGCTCTTTTGTTTTGGTTGGGAAACAGTCTGTAACTATCACCATGGTAACTGAATTCACACCCTAGCAACCGTTTAGAGCCACCTAGCAACCATACTGCAACATATAGAAGCCATATTTCAGCTCCACAACATCGTACAGACATGGTTGTTGGCTCGAATGCAATCATGTACAACACCCTAGCAACCAAGTGGAGAGTTTTGCCACTGCAAGCACCACTTCACATTTTCTTCAGGAAATGTACATTCTAGTTAGTGGTGCTTGCTGAAAGCAAGGCATCACTATTGTTATTGCTCATACTTATTATTATTCTTTTTATTATTCTGGACAAAAGTTTGGCGCGTAACTCGCCCCGCACCATTTGTCACAGACCCCTGAGTGAGGTGTCAAATCGACCGGCTCATTAAGGAGAGGTGTGCTATGACTTTTATAAGCGATCGGGGGTGCGGTGTTCGCCCCAGGGGCGAAAAAGCGGCCAAAAAAGTCCCATTGACTTAACATTGAGACGAACTTTGACCACACGTAGCTCTGAGCGAGGATTTCGCAGAAACGTGTGATTTGCCACATTTGAAGAGGCTAACAGGCTCTGTAAGAACATACCTCACAATGGGGTAAAAGTTGCACCCCTGGGGGGCAGGAGCTGCCCAAAGTTGCCCCATTGACTTACTATGGGGAAGGAACGTCCCATGAAACACACATGCTTTTCCTACTATGGTAAATTGCATAGGGACTTTGTACTGAACGTAGCTCTGGATCACAGTGTCATAGAGACAAGGGGGAGGGCTCATTTTACTCAGACGACCAATCAGTCTCTCAGGATCATTGTGAAGCTATCAAGCCACGCCCTAGCAACCATTTAGAGCCCCTTAGCAACAAGTTCCATAGACTTCCATTGAAAGAGTTCAAAGAGATATCTCCAGACTGAATTGTCATAGAAACGTGGGGGTGGTCTCATTTGACTCGGGGCAGCAAACAGCCCATCATGAATGACCTCAACACTTCCAAGCCCCTCCCTAGCAACCATTGTCGAGCACCCTATCAACAAAAATCCAAAGAGGGATATCTTCCATTCTAAATGTCACAGAGGCATGGGAGTTGGTTTGTATCATTCATACTGACAAGCAGCCTTTGGAGTTTCATCATTGGCAGCTGCCAAGCCACTCCCTAGCAACCAAACAGAGTACCCTAGCAACCAAAATTCAAAGAGGGATATCTTCCATTCTGAATGTCACAGAGAAATGGGAGTTGGTTTATATCATTCATAGTGACAAGAAGCTTTTGCAGTTTCATCATTGGCAGCTGCCGAGCAACTCCATAGCAACCAAACAGAGTACCCTAGCAACCAAAATCCAAAGAGGGATATCTTCCATTGTGAATGTCACAGAGGCATGGGAGTTGGTTTATACCGTTCGTAGTGACAAGCAGCCTTTGCAGTTTCATCATTGGCAGCTGCCAAGCAACTCCATAGCAACCAAACAGAGTACCCTAGCAACCAAAATCCAAAGAGGGATATCTTCCATTGTGAATGTCACAGAGGCATGGGAGTTGGTTTATACCGTTCATACTGACAAGCAGCCTTTGCAGTTTCATCATTGGCAGCTGCCAAGCAACTCCATAGCAACCAAACAGAGTACCCTAGCAACCAAAATCCAAAGAGGCATATCTTCCATTGTGAATGTCACAGAGGCATGGGAGTTGGTTTATACCGTTCATACTGACAAGCAGCCTTTGCAGTTTCATCATTGGCAGCTGCCAAGCAACTCCATAGCAACCAAACAGAGTACCCTAGCAACCAAAATCCAAAGAGGCATATCTTCCATTGTGAATGTCACAGAGGCATAGGAGTTGGTTTATACCGTTCATACTGACAAGAAGCTTTTGCAGTTTCATCATTGGCAGCTGCCAAGCAACTCCATAGCAACCAAACAGAGTACCCTAGCAACCAAAATCCAAAGAGGGATATCTTCCATTCTGAATGTCACAGAGGCATGGGAGTTGGTTTATATCATTCATAGTGACAAGAAGCCTTTGCAGTTTCATCATTGGCAGCTGCCAAGCAACTCCATAGCAACCAAACAGAGTACCCTAGCAACCAAAATCCAAAGAGGCATATCTTCCATTCTGAATGTCACAGAGGCATGGGAGTTGGATTATATCATTCATACTGACAAGAAGCCTTTGGAATTTCATCATTGACAGATGACAAGCCACTCCCTAGCAACCAAACAGAGTACCCTAGCAACCAAAATCCAAAGAGGCATATCTTCCATTCTGAATGTCGCAGAGGCATGGGAGTTGGTTTATATCATTCATAGTGACAAGAAGCCTTTGGAGTTTCATCATTGGCAGCTGCCAAGCCACTCGCTAGCAACCAAATAGAGTACCCTAGCAACCGTTTAGCAAAACGTATATCTCTGCATCAGAACATCGTATAGAGATGGGGGTTGGCTCATTAGTTTCAGTTGGAAAACAGTCTGTAAATATCACCATGGTAACTGTGTTTTCACACCCTAGCAACCATTTACAGCCACCTAGCAACCATATTGCAACATATAGAAGCCATATTTCAGATCCACAACATCGTACAGACATGGTTGTTGGCTCGTATGCAATCATGTACAACACCCTAGCAACCGAGTGGCGAGTTTTGCCACTGCAAGCACCACTTCACATTTTCTTCAGGAAATGTACATTCTAGTTAATGGTGCTTGCTGAAAGCAAGGCATCATTAGTGTTCTCTTGCATACTTATTATTAGTGGTGCTTTTTTGAAAGCATCACTATTGTTATTGCTCATACTTATTATTATTAGTGGTGCTTTTTTGAAAGCATCACTATTGTTATTGCTCATACTTATTATTATTCTTTTACTTCTTTTTATTATTCTGGACAAAAGTTTGGCGCGTAATGCGCCCCGCACCGTTTGTCACAGACCCCTGAGTGAGGCCTCAAATCGAGCGGCTCATTGAGGAGAGGTGTGCTATGACTTTTCTAAGCGATCGGGTGTACGATGTTCGCACAGCGGACGAAAAAGCGGCCAAAAAAGTCCCATTGACTTTACATTGGGAGTTCTAAAAATATTTGAATCCCAACCGACGTTTTCACACACACAGACTCCAAAGGGCCTGACACCCCTGCGTCTCTCCCTCTCTCTCTCCCTCAGAGGATTTATATTATCAAGCAGCCAATAAGTAATGGCCTAAAATCTTCATAGCCACACCCTAGCAACCAGTTTCAGCACCCTAGCAACCACTAAGAGCTCCCTAGCAACCACCCTAAACCAAAAAAAAACATTTTTTAAAATGTTTTGTATTTTTTAAAGCAATTTTACTCTCGTGGCCTTGCGATATCGCTCCATGCTTGTGCCTATTCGGCCATAGGCACGAGGCCGCAGGCCGAGTGCCGTACTGAAGGCACTCGTTATTAAAGATTTTAAAAACTCCATAGTAACCATATTTGACAACTACCAACCACCTAGTAACACCATAGCAACTAACAAAAATACCTTAGCAACCACCCTGAACACCCTAGCAACGTCTAGAAATGCTCTAGTAACCACCAAAAAACTCTAGCAACCACCCAGAACACCCTAGCAACTGCCTATCAACCACCCAGAACACCTAGCAACTGCCTAGCAACCACCCAGAACACCTAACAACTGCCTAGCAACCACCCAGAACACCCTAGCAACTGCCTAGCAATGCCCTAGCATCCACCCAGAATACCATAGCAACTGCCTAGCAACACCATAGCAACCACCCAGAACACCCTAGCAACCACCTAGCAACGCCCTAGCAACCACCAAGAATACCCTAGCAACTGCCTAGCAACCTTAGCAACTGCCTAGCAACACCATAGCAACCACCCAGAACACCCTAGCAACCACCTGGCAACAGCATCTTGCTAAAAACATGCTAGAAACATGCTAATCAAGCTAGCATCATGCTAGCAACATGCTAATCAAGCTAGCATCATGCTGGCAACATGCTAATCAAGCTAGCATAATGCTAGCATCATGCTAATCAGGGTAGCATCATGCTAGCAACATGCTAATCAAGCTAGCAACATGCTAATCATGCTAGCATTATGCTAACAACATGCTAATCATGGTAGCATCATGCTAGCAACATGCTAATCAAGCTAGCATCATGCTAGCAACATGCTAATCATGCTAGCATTATGCTAGCAACATGCTAATCATGGTAGCATCATGCTAGCAACATGCTAATCAAGCTAGCATAATGCTAGCGACATGCTAATCAAGCTAGCATCATGCTAGCAACATGCTAATCAAGCTAGCAATATGCTAATCATGTTAGCATTATGCTAATCATGCTAGCATTATGCTAGCAACATGCTAATCAAGCTAGCATCATGCTAATCTTGCTAGCATAATGCTAGCAACATGCTAATCATGCTAGCATCTTGTTAAAAGCATGCTAGCAACATGCTAATCATGCTAGCATCATCCAACCAACATGCTAATCATGCTAGCAACATGCTAATCCTGCTAGCATCATTCTAACAACATGTTAATCATAGTAAATCATGCTGGAATGTGGTAAATCGTAGTAAATCATCTTAGAAACATGGTAAATCGTGGTAAATGATAAAACGTGGTATATCATGGTATCACAACATGTTAATTGTGTTAGCATCTGCCCAGTGGCGAGTTTTGCCACTGCAAGCACCACTTCACATTTTCTTCAGGAAATGTACATTCTAGTTCTTTTTATTATTCTGGACAAAAGTTTGGCGCGTAATGCGCCCCGCACCGTTTGTCACAGACCCCTGAGTGAGGTGTCAAATCGAGCGGCTCATTGAGGAGAGGTGTGCTATGACTTTTCTAAGCGATCGGGTGTACGATGTTCGCACAGCGGACGAAAAAGCGGCCAAAAAAGTCCCATTGACTTAACATTGGGCATTCTAAAAATATTTGAATCCCAACCGACGTTTTCACACACACAGACTCCAAAGGGCCTGACACCCCTGCGTCTCTCCCTCTCTCTCTCCCTCAGAGGATTTATATTATCAAGCAACCAATAAGTAATGGCCTAAAATCTTCATAACCACACCCTAGCAACCAGTTTCAGCACCCTAGCAACCACTAAGAGCTCCCTAGCAACCACCCTAAACAAAAAAAAAACATTTTTTTAATTTTTTTTTATTTTTTAAAGCAATTTTACTCTCGTGGCCTTGCGATATCGCTCCATGCTTGTGCCTATTCGGCCATAGGCACGAGGCCGCAGGCCGAGTGCTGTACTGAAGGCACTCGTTATTAAAGATTTTAAGAACTCTCTAAAAACTCCATAGTAACCATCTTTGTCAACTACCAACCACCTAGTAACACCATAGCAACTACCAAAAATACCTTAGCAACCACCCTGAACACCATAGCAACATCAAGAAACGCTGTAGTAACCACCCAGAACACCTAGCAACTACCTAGGCAACGCCCTAGACCCCACCAGGAACACATTAGCAACTGCCTAGCAACACCATAGCAACCAACTAGAACACCCTAGCAACCACCTGACAACAACCCAGAACACCCTAGCAACTGCATAGCAACCGCCTAGCAACCACCCAGAACACCCTAGCAACTGCCTAGCAACCACCCAGAACACCTAGCAACTGCCTAGCAACCACCCAGAACACCCTAGCAATGCCCTAGCATCCACCCAGAATACCATAGCAACTGCCTAGCAACACCATAGCAACCACCCAGAACACCCTAGCAACACCATAGCAACCACCCAGAATACCCTAGCAACTGCCTAGCAACACCATAGCAACCACCCAGAATACCCTAGCAACCACCTAGCAACACCATAGCAACCACCCAGAATACCCTAGCAACCACCTAGCAACACCATAGCAACCACCTAGAATACCCTAGCAACCACATAGCAGCGCCCTGGCAACCACCCAGAATACCCTAGCAACCGCCTAGCAACACCATAGCAACCACCCAGAATACCCTAGCAACCGCCTAGCAACGCCCTAGCAACCACCCAGAACACCCTAGCAACCGCCTAGCAACACCATAGCAACCACCCAGAACACCCTAGCAACTGCCTAGCAACCACCAAGAATACCCTAGCATACGCCTAGCAACTACCCAGACTACCCTAGCAACACCCTAGCAACCACCCAGAATACCCTAGCAACTGCCTAGCAACACCATAGTAACCACCCAGAACACCCTAGCAACTGCCTAGCAACGCCCTAGCAACCACCCAGAATACCCTAGCAACCACCTAGCAACACCATAGCAACCACCCAGAAAACCCTAGCAACTGCCTAGAAATCACCCAGAATACCCTAGCAACCGCCTAGCAACACCATAGCAACCACCCAGAATACCCTAGCAGCTTCATAGCAACCACCCAGAACACCCTAGCAACTGCCTAGCAACCGCCTAGCAACACCATAGCAACCGCCTAGCAACACCATAGCAACCACCCAGAACACCCTAGCAACCACCTAGCAAAGCCCTAGCAACCACACAGAATACCCTAGCAACACCTTAGCAACCACCTGAACAACATGAATAAGCCATATCTCAGCACCAGAACATCGTACAGACATGTTTGTTGGCTTGTATGCAATCATGTACCACACTCTAGCAACCGAGTGGCGAGTTTTGCCACTGCAAGCACCACTTCACATTTTCTTCAGGAAATGTACATTCTAGTTAGTGGTGCTTGCTGAAAGCAAGGCATCACTATTGTTATTGCTCATACTTATTATTATTCTTTTTATTATTCTGGACAAAAGTTTGGCGCGTAACTCGCCCCGCACCATTTGTCACAGACCCCTGAGTGAGGTGTCAAATCGACCGGCTCATTAAGGAGAGGTGTGCTATGACTTTTATAAGCGATCGGGGGTGCGGTGTTCGCCCCAGGGGCGAAAAAGCGGCCAAAAAAGTCCCATTGACTTAACATTGAGACGAACTTTGACCACACGTAGCTCTGAGCGAGGATTTCGCAGAAACGTGTGATTTGCCACATTTGAAGAGGCTAACAGGCTCTGTAAGAACATACCTCACAATGGGGTAAAAGTTGCACCCCTGGGGGGCAGGAGCTGCCCAAAGTTGCCCCATTGACTTACTATGGGGAAGGAACGTCCCATGAAACACACATGCTTTTCCTACTATGGTAAATTGCATAGGGACTTTGTACTGAACGTAGCTCTGGATCACAGTGTCATAGAGACAAGGGGGAGGGCTCATTTTACTCAGACGACCAATCAGTCTCTCAGGATCATTGTGAAGCTATCAAGCCACGCCCTAGCAACCATTTAGAGCCCCTTAGCAACAAGTTCCATAGACTTCCATTGAAAGAGTTCAAAGAGATATCTCCAGACTGAATTGTCATAGAAACGTGGGGGTGGTCTCATTTGACTCGGGGCAGCAAACAGCCCATCATGAATGACCTCAACACTTCCAAGCCCCTCCCTAGCAACCATTGTCGAGCACCCTATCAACAAAAATCCAAAGAGGGATATCTTCCATTCTAAATGTCACAGAGGCATGGGAGTTGGTTTGTATCATTCATACTGACAAGCAGCCTTTGGAGTTTCATCATTGGCAGCTGCCAAGCCACTCCCTAGCAACCAAACAGAGTACCCTAGCAACCAAAATTCAAAGAGGGATATCTTCCATTCTGAATGTCACAGAGAAATGGGAGTTGGTTTATATCATTCATAGTGACAAGAAGCTTTTGCAGTTTCATCATTGGCAGCTGCCGAGCAACTCCATAGCAACCAAACAGAGTACCCTAGCAACCAAAATCCAAAGAGGGATATCTTCCATTGTGAATGTCACAGAGGCATGGGAGTTGGTTTATACCGTTCGTAGTGACAAGCAGCCTTTGCAGTTTCATCATTGGCAGCTGCCAAGCAACTCCATAGCAACCAAACAGAGTACCCTAGCAACCAAAATCCAAAGAGGGATATCTTCCATTGTGAATGTCACAGAGGCATGGGAGTTGGTTTATACCGTTCATACTGACAAGCAGCCTTTGCAGTTTCATCATTGGCAGCTGCCAAGCAACTCCATAGCAACCAAACAGAGTACCCTAGCAACCAAAATCCAAAGAGGCATATCTTCCATTGTGAATGTCACAGAGGCATGGGAGTTGGTTTATACCGTTCATACTGACAAGCAGCCTTTGCAGTTTCATCATTGGCAGCTGCCAAGCAACTCCATAGCAACCAAACAGAGTACCCTAGCAACCAAAATCCAAAGAGGCATATCTTCCATTGTGAATGTCACAGAGGCATAGGAGTTGGTTTATACCGTTCATACTGACAAGAAGCTTTTGCAGTTTCATCATTGGCAGCTGCCAAGCAACTCCATAGCAACCAAACAGAGTACCCTAGCAACCAAAATCCAAAGAGGGATATCTTCCATTCTGAATGTCACAGAGGCATGGGAGTTGGTTTATATCATTCATAGTGACAAGAAGCCTTTGCAGTTTCATCATTGGCAGCTGCCAAGCAACTCCATAGCAACCAAACAGAGTACCCTAGCAACCAAAATCCAAAGAGGCATATCTTCCATTCTGAATGTCACAGAGGCATGGGAGTTGGATTATATCATTCATACTGACAAGAAGCCTTTGGAATTTCATCATTGACAGATGACAAGCCACTCCCTAGCAACCAAACAGAGTACCCTAGCAACCAAAATCCAAAGAGGCATATCTTCCATTCTGAATGTCGCAGAGGCATGGGAGTTGGTTTATATCATTCATAGTGACAAGAAGCCTTTGGAGTTTCATCATTGGCAGCTGCCAAGCCACTCGCTAGCAACCAAATAGAGTACCCTAGCAACCGTTTAGCAAAACGTATATCTCTGCATCAGAACATCGTATAGAGATGGGGGTTGGCTCATTAGTTTCAGTTGGAAAACAGTCTGTAAATATCACCATGGTAACTGTGTTTTCACACCCTAGCAACCATTTACAGCCACCTAGCAACCATATTGCAACATATAGAAGCCATATTTCAGATCCACAACATCGTACAGACATGGTTGTTGGCTCGTATGCAATCATGTACAACACCCTAGCAACCGAGTGGCGAGTTTTGCCACTGCAAGCACCACTTCACATTTTCTTCAGGAAATGTACATTCTAGTTATTATTCTTATTTTTATTCTGGACAAAGTTTGGCGCGAAACTCGCCCCGCACCGTTTGTCCCAGACCCCTGAGTGAGGTGTCAAATCGACCGGCTCATTGAGGAGAGGTGTGCTATGACTTTTATAAGCGATCGGGGGTGCGGTGTTTGCCCCAGGGGCGAAAAAGCGGCCAAAAAAGTCCCATTGACTTAACATTGCGACGAACTTTGACCTCACGTAGCTCTGAGCGAGGATTTCGCAGAAACGTGTGATTTGCCACATTTGAAGAGGCTGACGGGCTCTGTAAAAACATACCTCACAATGGGGTAAAAGTTGCACCCCTGGGGGGCAGGAGATGCCCAAAGTTGCCCCATTGACTTACTATGGGGAAGGAACGTCCCGTGAAACACACATGCTTTTCCTACTATGGTAAATTGCATAGGGATTTTGTATTGAACGTAGCTCTGGATCACAGTGTCATAGAGACAAGGGGGAGGGCTCATTTTACTCAGATGACCAATCAGTCTCTCAGGATCATTGTGAAGCTATCAAGCCACGCCCTAGCAACCATTTAGAGAACCTTAGCAACAAGTCCCATAGACTTCCATTGAAATAGATCAAAGGGATATCTCCAGACTGAATTGTCATACAAACACGAGGGTGGTCTCATTTGACTCGGGGCAGCAAACGGCCAATCATGAATCACCTCAACACTTCCTAGCCCCTCCATAGCAACCATTGTCGAGCACCTTAGCAACCAAAATCCAAAGAGGGATATCTTCCATTCTGAATGTCACAGAGGCATGGGAGTTGGTTTATATCATTCAAAGTGTCAAGAAGCCTTTGCAGTTTCATCATTGGCAGCTGTCAAGCAACTCCATAACAACCAAAAAGAGTACCCTAGCAACCGTTTAGAAAAACGTATATCTCTGCATCAAAACATAGTATAGAGATGGGACTTGGCTCTTTTGACTAAATCATGTTAAACTATGGTAAATCATCCTAGAATCATAGTAAATCATACTAAAACATGGTAAATCATGGTATACTATAGTAAATCATAGTAAATTATGGTAAATCGTGGTAAATCATGGTAAACTATGGTAAATCATGCTAGAATCATAGTAAATCATACTTGAACATTGTAAATCATGGTATACTATAGTAAATCATGGTAAACTATAGTAAATCATGGTAAACTATGGTAAATCATGGTAAACTATGATAAATCATGCTAGAATCAGTAAATCATACTTGAACATGGTATATCATGGTATACTATAGTAAATCATGGTAAACTATGGTAAATCGTGGTAAATCATGGTAAACTATGGTAAATCATGGTAAACTATGGTAAATCATGCTAGAATCAGTAAATCATACTTGAACATGGTAAATCATGGTATACTATAGTAAATCATGGTAAACTATAGTAAATCGTGGTAAATCGGGGTAAACTATGGTAAATCATGGTAAACTATGGTAAATCATGCTAGAATCAGTCAATCATACTTCAACATGGTAAATCATGGTATACTATAGTAAATCATGGTAAACTATAGTAAATTGTGGTAAATCATGGTAAACTATGGTAAATCATGGTAAACTATGGTAAGTCATGCTAGAAACAGTAAATCATACTTGAACATGGTAAATCATGGTATACTATAGTAAATCATGGTAAACTATAGTAAATCGTGGTAAATCATGGTAAACTATGGCAAATCATGCTAGAATCATAGTAAATCATACTTGAACATGGTAAATCATGGTATACTATAGTAAATGTGGTAAACTATGGTAAATTGTGGTAAATCATGGTAAACTATGGTAAATCATGGTAAACCATGCTAGCAACGTGGTAAAACAAGCTAGCATCATGCTAGCTACATGCTAATCATGCTAACATGATGCTAGCATGATGCTAATAATGCTAGCATGATGCTAGCAACATGCTAATAATGCTAGCATGATACTAGCTACATGCTAATCATGCTAGCTTCTTGCTAAAAACATGCTAGCAAACATGCTATTCATGTTAGCATCTTGTTGAAAAATGCTAGCATCATGCTAATCATGCTAGCTACATTCACGTTAGCTTTTGCTAAAAACATGCTAGCATGATGCTAGCAACATGCTAATCATATTAGCATCATGCTAGCAACATGCTAATATTATGTTAGTCACATGCTTATAATGCTAGCATGATGATCATTTTGTTATAATCTTGCTAAAAACTAGCTAAACGCACTTTAGCAACCGAGTGGTGAGTTTTGCCACTGCAAGCACCACTTCACATTTTCTTCAGGAAATGTACATTCTAGTTATTATTATTATTCTTCTTCCGCCAATGGAAGTCTATGGCAGCCCTATGAACCGTACATAGGAAAATGATGAAATTTGGCACAGTTGTAGAGATGGCCATGAATAGTAATTGGACCAAATTTGGTGTCTCTAGGGTCAACTCTATAGCGCCACCACCAGTTCAAAAATTCAACATTGAAATGATTATAACTTTTGAACCATTTGATCTAGAAAAATAAAAGTTAGTACACCTGATTCCTCTCATCATGCTGATCAAAACCAATATAGTCCATTAAGACTCCGCCCATTACAGTAGTAGCCATTTTGAAAAGTACAGTATTCAGTTTTTTCGCTACTCCTCCTTCAAAATTTCTCCAATTTTGTCCAAAATTTGCTCAAATGATCTTTGGACTGAGCCGCACAGAAATGACTGAACAGATATTTTTTATTCATCTTTGTTCAAAAGTTATGGTGTCACAAACTTGACGAGGTCCACCCAAAATTGGCTAAGAGGCTGTATCTCGGCCAAAGTTTGATCAATCGAAACAAAAATTGGTACACTTCATCAGAAGCTTGGTCTGAGGTTCCATGCCAAAGTTGGGAACAGCGCCACCTACGGGTTATGAGATATGAAAAATTGCTATTTTGGCCAATAACTTTTGGACAGTTTGTCAGAAAATCATAAATGTGGTATCTATGGATTCCTTGCATCATGCCAAATCCGTGGATACCAATTTTGCCAGGATGGGATCTACCACGTGTCCGCCATTTTGAATTTTGTCATAATTTGCAATAACTTTTAAACTATTTGACATATCTTCACAAAAATTAGCATTGATCATCGACACAATGTCCTGAAGGTACATGAGAAGATTGAACACAGCGCCACCTAGTGTTCCATAGATATAAGATCTTTTGCAAAAACGCTTATAACTTTTGAAAACATTGTTCAAATTTTGATTTCTTTACGTCATTATGTTCCTTGTCTTATGCCGATTCCGTTGATATCTCATTTGTCATTTTCCAACAATGTGACTATCTGCCATATTGGAACAAATGAAAAACAGTTTTTTCGCTACTCCTCCTTCAAATCTTGCTCAATTTTGTCCAAAATGTGATCAGATGATCTTCGGACTGAGCCGCACAGAAATGACTGAACAGATTTCTGATATTCACTACCGTTCCCGAGATATTCATCTTCAAAGTTGACCTAGCCTGTGTTTTTTGCCTTATGCTAGTTAACTTAGCATAATAATTGGTTAGCATGCTAACCAGATGCCATTCTTTCTAATGTGGCTCTTCAGCTATCAGGATAACCATAAGGTACATTAGCATTAAGCTAGCTTAGCATGCTAATCTCGTTAACATGATTTTGTGTGCTTATTCTTACACTGAAGCCTCTGCTCTGAAGCTTTGTAAAACAAGTCCTCTGGGTGGCGCAATCTGTTCAACCATGCGTCATGAATCCCGAACCATTCCGGTCGTGGGTTCGAGACCAGTGTGGGGCAACTATAAAATTGTCATTTGAACTCCTTTATCATCTGGGTAAAAGCTGTACTAATGTTTCTAACACTGGGATTAGAAATGTGTTTTTTCTACATTCTGTGTTTGTTCTCATCAGAACTTTTGTTCATTTTGATTTCATCCTATCTGTACCTCTGAACCCATCTGTTCTTCATGTACATTCTATTTCTGCTGTTTTTGCTCTTCTGGCTCCGCATTGCGCTACAGCCCTACTGTGCTACAGCGGCTTGGCCCCTGTATTGCTGCTTGCAGCTATATTTAGGGGCCAAGCCCCGAAGGGGCAAGGCACCTATTGTATCTGTTAGTTTTCTTATTATTATTATTCTTCTTCTTCTTCTTCTTCTTCTTCTTCCGCCAATGGAAGTCTATGGCAGCCCTATGAACCGTACATAGGAAAATGATGAAATTTGGCACAGTTGTAGAGATAGCCATGAATAGTAATTGGACCAAATTTGGTGTCTCTAGGACCAACTCTATAGCGCCACCACCAGTTCAAAAATTCAACATTGAAATGGTTATAACTTTTGAACCCTTTGATCTAGAGAAATAAAACTTAGTACACTTGATTCATCTCATCATGGTGATCAAAATCAATAGCTTACATTAAGACTCCGCCCATTACAGTAGTAGCCATTTTGTAAAGTACAGTATTCCGTTTTTTCGCTACTCCTCCTTCAAAATTTGTCCAATTTTGTCCAAAATTTGCTCAAATGATCTTTGGACTGAGCCGCATAGAAATGACTGAACAGATTTTTTTTATTCATCTTTGTTCAAAAGTTATGATGTCGCAAACTTAATGAGGTTGACCCAAAATTGGTGTAGAGGCTGTATCTCGGCCAAAGTTTGATCAATCGAAACAAAAATTGATACACTTGATTGGAAGCATTGTTTGAGGGTCCGTGCCAAAGTTGGGAACAGCGCCACCTACGGGTCATGAGATATGGAAAATAGCTATTTTGGTCAATAACTTTTGAACAGTTTGTCAGAAAATCATAAATGTGGTATCTATGGATTCCTTGGGTCATGCCAAATCCATGCATACCGATTTTGCCAGGATGGGATGTACCACGTGTCCGCCATTTTGAATTTTGTCATAATTTGCAATAACTTTTAAACTATTTGACATATCTTCACAAAATTTAGTATGGATCATCGACACAATGTCCTGAAAGTACATGAGAAGATTGAGCACAGCGCCACCTAGTGTTCCAGAGATATAAGGTCTTTTGTAAAAACGCTTATAACTTTTGTAAATATTGTTCAAATTTTGATTTCTTTATGTCATTACATTCTTTGGCTTATGCCGATTCCGTCGATATCTCATTTGTCATTTTCCAACAATGTGACTATCCGCCATATTGGAACAAATGAAAAACAGTTTTTTCGCTACTCCTCCTTCAAATCTTACTCAATTTTGTCCAAAATTTGATCAGATGTTCTTTGGACTGAGCTGCACAGAAATGACTGAACAGATTTTTGATATTCGCTACCGTTCCTGAGATATTCATCTCCGAATTTGACCTAGCCTGTGTATGTTGCCTTATGCCAGTTACCTTAGCATAATAATTGGTTAGCATGCTAACCAGATGCCATTCTTTCTAATGTGGCTCTAGAGCTATCAGGATAACCATAAGCTACATTAGCATTAAGCTAGCTTAGCATGCTAATCTCGTTAACATGTTTTTGTGTGCTTATTCTTACACTGAAGCCTCTCCTCTGCAGCTTTGAAATTTACGTCCTCTGAGTGGCGCAAGTTGTTAAACCATGTGTCATGAATCCCGAACCATTACGGTCGTGGGTTCGATTCCTGTGTGGCACATGTCCAGACTGAAGAGGTACTGTGGCCTTAAGTGGTGGAAAAGTTGTTTTAGTTCCACACATGATGTGTATCTGAGAAAGGATCTCCATAAATATAACATGCAGCAAATTTATATAAAACATCTTCATATTGAGTTCATTTTCACTTGTACTACTAAAACAGCTGTTTTTTTTTTTTTTCAAATTTAGCACACTTGTAGTGATTGTAATGAATAGCAATTGGACCAATTTTAGAGTCTCTAGGACCACCTCTATAGCGCCACCACCAGTTCAAAAATTCAAGGAAGGGCAGGAGAGGGGCAGAGGGGGCAGGAGAGGGGCAGGGGTCAGGAGAGGGGCAGGGATCAGGAGAGGGGCAGGGAGGGGAGTGATGGGGAGAGTTGCTGCTGCTTCAGGGCTTGGCCCCTGTATTGCTGCTTGCAGCTATATTTAGGGGCCAAGCCCCGAAGGGGCAAGGCACCTATTGTATCTGTTAGTTTTCTTATTATTATTCTTCTTCTTCTTCTTCTTCTTCTTCTTCTTCCGCCAATGGAAGTCTATGGCAGCCCTATGAACCGTACATAGGAAAATGATGAAATTTGGCACAGTTGTAGAGATAGCCATGAATAGTAATTGGACCAAATTTGGTGTCTCTAGGACCAACTCTATAGCGCCACCACCAGTTCAAAAATTCAACATTGAAATGGTTATAACTTTTGAACCCTTTGATCTAGAGAAATAAAACTTAGTACACTTGATTCATCTCATCATGGTGATCAAAATCAATAGCTTACATTAAGACTCCGCCCATTACAGTAGTAGCCATTTTGTAAAGTACAGTATTCCGTTTTTTCGCTACTCCTCCTTCAAAATTTGTCCAATTTTGTCCAAAATTTGCTCAAATGATCTTTGGACTGAGCCGCATAGAAATGACTGAACAGATTTTTTTTATTCATCTTTGTTCAAAAGTTATGATGTCGCAAACTTAATGAGGTTGACCCAAAATTGGTGTAGAGGCTGTATCTCGGCCAAAGTTTGATCAATCGAAACAAAAATTGATACACTTGATTGGAAGCATTGTTTGAGGGTCCGTGCCAAAGTTGGGAACAGCGCCACCTACGGGTCATGAGATATGGAAAATAGCTATTTTGGTCAATAACTTTTGAACAGTTTGTCAGAAAATCATAAATGTGGTATCTATGGATTCCTTGGGTCATGCCAAATCCATGCATACCGATTTTGCCAGGATGGGATGTACCACGTGTCCGCCATTTTGAATTTTGTCATAATTTGCAATAACTTTTAAACTATTTGACATATCTTCACAAAATTTAGTATGGATCATCGACACAATGTCCTGAAAGTACATGAGAAGATTGAGCACAGCGCCACCTAGTGTTCCAGAGATATAAGGTCTTTTGTAAAAACGCTTATAACTTTTGTAAATATTGTTCAAATTTTGATTTCTTTATGTCATTACATTCTTTGGCTTATGCCGATTCCGTCGATATCTCATTTGTCATTTTCCAACAATGTGACTATCCGCCATATTGGAACAAATGAAAAACAGTTTTTTCGCTACTCCTCCTTCAAATCTTACTCAATTTTGTCCAAAATTTGATCAGATGTTCTTTGGACTGAGCTGCACAGAAATGACTGAACAGATTTTTGATATTCGCTACCGTTCCTGAGATATTCATCTCCGAATTTGACCTAGCCTGTGTATGTTGCCTTATGCCAGTTACCTTAGCATAATAATTGGTTAGCATGCTAACCAGATGCCATTCTTTCTAATGTGGCTCTAGAGCTATCAGGATAACCATAAGCTACATTAGCATTAAGCTAGCTTAGCATGCTAATCTCGTTAACATGTTTTTGTGTGCTTATTCTTACACTGAAGCCTCTCCTCTGCAGCTTTGAAATTTACGTCCTCTGAGTGGCGCAAGTTGTTAAACCATGTGTCATGAATCCCGAACCATTACGGTCGTGGGTTCGATTCCTGTGTGGCACATGTCCAGACTGAAGAGGTACTGTGGCCTTAAGTGGTGGAAAAGTTGTTTTAGTTCCACACATGATGTGTATCTGAGAAAGGATCTCCATAAATATAACATGCAGCAAATTTATATAAAACATCTTCATATTGAGTTCATTTTCACTTGTACTACTAAAACAGCTGTTTTTTTTTTTTTTCAAATTTAGCACACTTGTAGTGATTGTAATGAATAGCAATTGGACCAATTTTAGAGTCTCTAGGACCACCTCTATAGCGCCACCACCAGTTCAAAAATTCAAGGAAGGGCAGGAGAGGGGCAGAGGGGGCAGGAGAGGGGCAGGGGTCAGGAGAGGGGCAGGGATCAGGAGAGGGGCAGGGAGGGGAGTGATGGGGAGAGTTGCTGCTGCTTCAGGGCTTGGCCCCTGTATTGCTGCTTGCAGCTATATTAGCAATTGTTATTGTCAGAATAACAATTCTTCTTCCGCAAATGGGAGTCTATGGCAGCCCTATGAACCGTACATAGGAAAATGATGAAATTTGGCACACTTGTAGTGATGGCCATGAATAGTAAATGTAGCAATTTTTGAGTCTCTAGGACCAACTCTATAGCGCCACCAGCAGTTAAAAAAATCAACATTGAAATGGTTATAACTTTTGAACCCTTTGATCTAGAAAAATGAAACTAAGTACACCTGATTCATCTCATCATGTTGATCAGAACCAATATCTTACATTAAGACTCCGCCCATTACAGTAGTGGCCATTTTGAAAAGTACAGTATTCAGTTTTTTTCGCTACTCCTCCTTCAAAATTTCTCCAATTTTGTCCAAAATTTGCCCAAATGATCTTTGGACTGAGCCGCACAGAAATGACTGAACAGATTTTTTTAATTCATCCTTGTTCAAAAGCTATGATGTCACAAACTTGACGAGGTCCACCCAAAATTGGCTAAGAGGCTGTATCTCGGCCAAAGTTTGATCAATCGAAACAAAAATTGGTACACTTCATCAGAAGCTTGATCTGAGGTTCCATGCCAAAGTTGGGAACAGCGCCACCTACGGGTCATGAGATATGGAAAATGGCTATTTTGGCCAATAACTTTTAAACAGTTTGTCATAAAATCATAAATGTGGTATCTATGGATTCCTTGCGTCAAGCCAAATCCGGGGATACCGATTTTGCCAGGATGGGATGTACCACGTGTCCGCCATTTTGAATTTTGTCATAATTTGCAATAACTTTTAAACTATTTGACATATCTTCACAAAATTTAGTATGGATGATCGACACAATGCCTTGAAGGTACACGAGAAGACTAAACACAGCGCCACCTAGTGTTCCAGAGATATAAGGTATTTTGCAAAAACACTTATAACTTTTGACAACATTGTTCAAATTTTTATTTCTTTACGTCATTATGTTCCTTGGATGCTGCCGATTTCGTCGATATCTCATTTGTCATTTTCCAACAATGTGACTATCCGCCATATTGGAACAAATGAAAAACAGTTTTTTCGCTACTCCTCCTTCAAATCTTGATCAATTTTGTCCAAAATTTGATCACATGATCTTTGGACTGAGCCGCACAGAAATGACTGAACAGATTTCTGATATTTGCTACCGTTCCCGAGATATTCATCTTCAAAGTTGACCTAGCCTGGTGTTTTTTTGCCTTATGCTAGTTAACTTAGCATAACCATAAGCTACATTAGCATTAAGCTAGCTTAGCATGCTAATCTCGTTAACATGATTTTGTGTGCTTATTTTTACACTGAAGCCTCTGCTCTGAAGCTTTGTAAAACAAGTCCTCTGGGTGGCGCAATCTGTACAACCATGCGTCATGAATCCCAAACCGTTCTGGTCGTGGGTTTGAGACCAGTGTGGGGTGACTTTGAAATTGTGTGTAAAATTGTCATTTGAACTCTTTTATCATCTGGGTAAGAGCTGTACTAATGTTTCTAACACTGGGATTAGAAATAAGTGTTTTTTTCTACATTCTGTGTTCGTTCTCATCAGAACTTTTGTTCATTTTGATTTCATCCTATCTGTACCTCTGAACCCATCTGTTCTTCATGTACATTCTATTTCTGCTGTTTTTGCTCTTCTGGCTCCGCATTGCGCTACAGCCCTACTGTGCTACAGCGGCTTGGCCCCTGTATTGCTGCTTGCAGCTATATTTAGGGGCCAAGCCCCGAAGGGGCAAGGCACCTATTGTATCTGTTAGTTTTCTTATTATTATTATTCTTCTTCTTCTTCTTCTTCTTCTTCTTCCGCCAATGGAAGTCTATGGCAGCCCTATGAACCGTACATAGGAAAATGATGAAATTTGGCACAGTTGTAGAGATAGCCATGAATAGTAATTGGACCAAATTTGGTGTCTCTAGGACCAACTCTATAGCGCCACCACCAGTTCAAAAATTCAACATTGAAATGGTTATAACTTTTGAACCCTTTGATCTAGAGAAATAAAACTTAGTACACTTGATTCATCTCATCATGGTGATCAAAATCAATAGCTTACATTAAGACTCCGCCCATTACAGTAGTAGCCATTTTGTAAAGTACAGTATTCCGTTTTTTCGCTACTCCTCCTTCAAAATTTGTCCAATTTTGTCCAAAATTTGCTCAAATGATCTTTGGACTGAGCCGCATAGAAATGACTGAACAGATTTTTTTTATTCATCTTTGTTCAAAAGTTATGATGTCGCAAACTTAATGAGGTTGACCCAAAATTGGTGTAGAGGCTGTATCTCGGCCAAAGTTTGATCAATCGAAACAAAAATTGATACACTTGATTGGAAGCATTGTTTGAGGGTCCGTGCCAAAGTTGGGAACAGCGCCACCTACGGGTCATGAGATATGGAAAATAGCTATTTTGGTCAATAACTTTTGAACAGTTTGTCAGAAAATCATAAATGTGGTATCTATGGATTCCTTGGGTCATGCCAAATCCATGCATACCGATTTTGCCAGGATGGGATGTACCACGTGTCCGCCATTTTGAATTTTGTCATAATTTGCAATAACTTTTAAACTATTTGACATATCTTCACAAAATTTAGTATGGATCATCGACACAATGTCCTGAAAGTACATGAGAAGATTGAGCACAGCGCCACCTAGTGTTCCAGAGATATAAGGTCTTTTGTAAAAACGCTTATAACTTTTGTAAATATTGTTCAAATTTTGATTTCTTTATGTCATTACATTCTTTGGCTTATGCCGATTCCGTCGATATCTCATTTGTCATTTTCCAACAATGTGACTATCCGCCATATTGGAACAAATGAAAAACAGTTTTTTCGCTACTCCTCCTTCAAATCTTACTCAATTTTGTCCAAAATTTGATCAGATGTTCTTTGGACTGAGCTGCACAGAAATGACTGAACAGATTTTTGATATTCGCTACCGTTCCTGAGATATTCATCTCCGAATTTGACCTAGCCTGTGTATGTTGCCTTATGCCAGTTACCTTAGCATAATAATTGGTTAGCATGCTAACCAGATGCCATTCTTTCTAATGTGGCTCTAGAGCTATCAGGATAACCATAAGCTACATTAGCATTAAGCTAGCTTAGCATGCTAATCTCGTTAACATGTTTTTGTGTGCTTATTCTTACACTGAAGCCTCTCCTCTGCAGCTTTGAAATTTACGTCCTCTGAGTGGCGCAAGTTGTTAAACCATGTGTCATGAATCCCGAACCATTACGGTCGTGGGTTCGATTCCTGTGTGGCACATGTCCAGACTGAAGAGGTACTGTGGCCTTAAGTGGTGGAAAAGTTGTTTTAGTTCCACACATGATGTGTATCTGAGAAAGGATCTCCATAAATATAACATGCAGCAAATTTATATAAAACATCTTCATATTGAGTTCATTTTCACTTGTACTACTAAAACAGCTGTTTTTTTTTTTTTTCAAATTTAGCACACTTGTAGTGATTGTAATGAATAGCAATTGGACCAATTTTAGAGTCTCTAGGACCACCTCTATAGCGCCACCACCAGTTCAAAAATTCAAGGAAGGGCAGGAGAGGGGCAGAGGGGGCAGGAGAGGGGCAGGGGTCAGGAGAGGGGCAGGGATCAGGAGAGGGGCAGGGAGGGGAGTGATGGGGAGAGTTGCTGCTGCTTCAGGGCTTGGCCCCTGTATTGCTGCTTGCAGCTATATTAGTAATTGGAATTGTCAGAATAACAATATTCTTCTTCTTCCGCCAATGGAAGTCTATGGCAGCCCTATGAACCGTACATAGGAAAATTATGAAATTTGGTACACTTCTAGTGATGGTAATGAATAGTAATTGGACCAATTTTTGAGTCTCCAGCACCAACTCCATAGCGCCACCACCAGTTCAAAAATTCAACATTGAAATGGTTATAACTTTTGAACCCTTTGATCTAGAGACATGAAACTTAGTACACCTGATTCCACTCATCATGCTGATCACAACCAATACCTTACATCAAGACTCCGCCCATTACAGTAGTGGCCATTTTGAAAAGTACAGTATCCAGTTTTTTCGCTACTCCTCCTTCAAAATTTGTCCAATTTTCTCCAAAATTTGCTCAAATGATCTTTGGACTGAGCCGCATAGAAATGACTGAACAGAATTTTTTGCTATACTGGAAAAAAAAAAGTTATGATGTCGCAAACTTACCGAGGTCCACCCAAAATTGGCTAAGAGGCTGTATCTCAGCCAAACTTTGATCAATCGAAATGACAATTGGTACGCTTCATCGGAAGCATGATCTGAGGTTCCATGCCAAAGTTGGGAACAGCGCCACCTACGGGTCATGAGATATGAAAAATAGATATTTTGGACAATAACTTTTGAACAGTTTGTCAGAAAATCATAAATGTGGTATCTATGGATTCCTTGCATCATGTCGAATCCGTGGATACCAAATTATCCAAAATCGGATGAACCACGTGTCCGCCATTTTGAATTTTGTCATAGTTTGCAATAACTTTTAAACTCTTTGACATATCTTCACAAAATTTAGTATGGATCATCGACACAATGTCCTGAAGGTCCATAAGAAGATTGAACACAGCGCCACCTAGTGTTCCAGAGATATAAGATCTTATGCAAAAACGCTTATAACTTTTGAAAACATTGTTCAAATTTTGATTTCTTTATGTCATTATGTTCCGTGGCTTATGCAGATTCTGACGATATCTCATTTGTCATTTTCCAACAATGTGACTGTCCGCCAAATTGGAGCAAATGAAAAACAGTTTTTTCGCTACTCCTCCTTTAAATTTTGCTCAATTTTGCCCAAAATTTGATCAGATGTTCTTTGGACTGAGCCACACAGAAGTGAGTGAACAGATTTGTGATATTCTCTACCGTTCTCGAGATATTTGTCTCCAAAGTTGACCTAGCTTGTGTTTGTTGCATTATGCTAGTTAGCTTAGCATAATCATTGGTTAAAATGCTAACCAAATGCCATTCTTTCTAATGTGGCTCTTCAGATATCAGGTTAACCATAATCTACATTAGCATTAAGCTATTTTAGCATGCTAATCTGGTTAACATGATTTTTTTGTGCTTAATCTTACTCTGAAGCCTCTCCTCTGCAACTTCTGTCCTCTGAGTGGCGCAAGTTGCTAAACCACGTGTCATGAATCCCGAACAATTCAGGTCGTGGGTTTGAATCCTGTGTGGGGCAACTTTAAAATTGGGTATAAGGTTTTCATTTCAATTCATTCTGGCTCTGCACTGCTGTTAGTGCTTAAATGCTTGCTGTGCTTGATGTACATTTACATGGATATTCAATTTCTGCTCTTTTTGTTCTTCTGGCTCCACACTGCTGTTGGTGCTTAAATGTTTGCTGTGCTGCTGTGCTTACAGTACTTGCTGTGCTTGATGTACATTTACATGTACATTTAATTTCTGATGTTTTTGCTCATCTGGCTCCGCATTGCACTACAGCCCCTTCAGGGGCTTGGCCCCGTATTGCTGCTTGCAGCTATATTAGCAATTGTTATTGTCAGAATAACAATTTTCTTCTTCTTCCGCCAATGGAAGTCTATGGCAGCCCTATGAACCGTACATAGGAAAATGATGAAATTTCGCACACTTGTAGTGATGCTAATGAAAAGTAATTGTAGCAATTTTTGAGTGTCTAGGACCAACGCTATAGCGCCACCAGCAGTTCAAAAATTCAACATTGAAATGGTTATAACTTTTGAACCCTTTGATCTAGAAAAATGAAACTTAGTACACCTGATTCATCTCATCATGCTGATCAGAACCAATATCTTACATTAAGACTCCACCCATTACAGTAGAGGCAATTTCGAAAAGTACAGTATTCAGTTTTTTCGCTACTCCTCCTTCAAAATTGGTCTAATTTTGTCCAAACATATGCTCAAATGATCTTTGAACTGAGCCGGACAGAAATGACTAAACAGAATTTTTTGCTATTCTGGAAAAAAAAAAGTTATGATGTCGCAAAGTTAACGAGGTCGACCCAAAATTGGTTCAGAGGCTGTATCTCAGCCAAAAATTCATCAATCGAAACGAAAATTGGTACAGTTCATCAGAAGCATGACCTGAGGTTCCATGCCAAAGTTGGAAACAGCGCCACCTACGGGTAATGAGATATGAAAAATTGCTATTTTGGCCAATAACCTTTGAACAGTTTGTCAGAAAATCATGAATGTGGTATCTATGGATTCCTTGCATCATGCCGAATCCGTGGATACCGAATTATCCAAGATCGGATGAACCACATGTCCGCCATTTTTAATTTTGTCATAATTTGCAATAATTTTTAAACTATTTGATATATCTTCGCAAAATTTAGTATGGATGATCGACACAATGCCCTGAAGGTACATGAGAAGACTGAACACAGCGCCACCTAGTGTTCCAGAGATATTAGCTCTTTTGCAAAAACACTTATAACTTTTGAAAACATTGTTCAAATTTTGATTTATTTACATCATTATGTTCCTTGGCTTATGCTGATTCCGTTGGTATCTCATTTGTCATTTTACAACAATGTGCCTATCCGCCATATTGGAACAAATGAAAAACAGTTTTTTCGCTACTCCTCCTTCAAATCTTGCTCAATTTTGTCCAATATTTGATCAGTTGTTCTTTGGACTGTGCCGCACAGAAATGACTGAACAGATTTTTGATATTTGCTACCGTTCCCGAGATATTCATCTCTGAAGTTGACCTAGCCTGTGTTTGTTGCCTTATGCTAGTTAGCTTAGCATAATAATTGGTTAGCATGCAAACCAGATGCCATTCTTTCTAATGTTCAGCTTCAGCTATCAGGTTAATCATAAGCTACATTAGCATTAAGCTAGCTTAGCATGCTAATCTGGTTAACATGCTTTTTGTCCTTAATCTTACTCTGAAGCCTCTCCTCTGCCGGTTTTGTCCTCTGAGTGGCGCAAGTTGCTAAACCACATGTCATGATTCCCGAACCATTCCGGTCGTGGGTTCGAGTCCTGTGTGGAACAACATAAAAATTTTGTATAAAGTTGTCATTTCAATTCCTTCCGGCTTTGCACTGCTTTTGGTGCTTAAATGCTTGCTGCGCTGCTGTGCTTGATGTACATTTACATGTATATTCAATTTCTGCTCTTTTTGTTCTTCTGGCTCCGCACTGCTGTTGGTGCTTAAATATATGCTGCGCTGCAGTGCTTACAGTACTTGTTGTGCTTCATGTACATGATGTGCTGGCTGTGCTTGCTGTGCGCCATACTTGTTCTGCTTGCGGTGCGTTTAAGGGCTTGGCCCCTGTATTGCTGCTTGCAGCTATATTTATTATTATTATTCTTCTTCCGCCAATGGAAGTCTATGGCAGCCCTATGAACCGTACATAGGAAAATGATGAAATTTGGCACAGTTGTAGAGATGGCCATGAATAGTAATTGGACCAAATTTGGTGTCTCTAGGGTCAACTCTATAGTGCCACCACCAGTTAAAAGATTCAACATTGAAATGATTATAACTTTTGAACCATTTGATCTAGAAAAATAAAAGTTAGTACACCTGATTCCTCTCATCATGCTGATCAAAACCAATATAGTCCATTAAGACTCCGCCCATTACAGTAGTAGCCATTTTGAAAAGTACAGTATTCAGTTTTTTCGCTACTCCTCCTTCAAAATTTCTCCAATTTTGTCCAAAATTTGCTCAAATGATCTTTGGACTGAGCCGCACAGAAATGACTGAACAGATTTTTTTTATTCATCTTTGTTCAAAAGTTATGGTGTCACAAACTTGACGAGGTCCACCCAAAATTGGCTAAGAGGCTGTATCTCGGCCAAAGTTTGATCAATCGAAACAAAAATTGGTACACTTCATCAGAAGCTTGGTCTGAGGTTCCATGCCAAAGTTGGGAACAGCGCCACCTACGGGTTATGAGATATGAAAAATTGCTATTTTGGCCAATAACTTTTGGACAGTTTGTCAGAAAATCATAAATGTGGTATCTATGGATTCTTTGCATCATGCCAAATCCGTGGATACCAATTTTGCCAGGATGGGATCTACCACGTGTCCGCCATTTTGAATTTTGTCATAATTTGCAATAACTTTTAAACTATTTGACATATCTTCACAAAAATTAGCATTGATCATCGACACAATGTCCTGAAGGTACATGAGAAGATTGAACACAGCGCCACCTAGTGTTCCATAGATATAAGGTCTTTTGCAAAAACGCTTTTAACTTTTGAAAACATTGTTCAAATTTTGATTTCCTTAGGTCATTATGTTCCTTGGCTTATGCCGATTCCGTTGATATCTCATTTGTCATTTTCCAACAATGTGACTATCCGCCATATTGGAACAAATGAAAAACAGTTTTTTCGCTACTCCTCCTTCAAATCTTGATCAATTTTGTCCAAAATTTGATCAGATGATCTTTGGACTGAGCCGCACAGAAATGACTGAACCGATTTCTGATATTCGCTACCGTTCCCGAGATATTCATCTTCAAAGATGACCTAGCCTGTGTTTTTTGCCTTATGCTAGTTAACTTAGCATAGTAATTGGTTAGCATGCTAACCAGATGCTATTCTTTTTAATGTGGCTCTTCAGCTATCAAGATAACCATAAGCTACATTAGCATTAAGCTAGCTTAGCATGCTAATCTCGTTAACATGATTTTGTGTGCTTATTCTTACACTGAAGCCTCTGCTCTGAAGCTTTGTAAAACAAGTCCTCTGGGTGGCGCAATCTGTTCAACCATGCGTCATGAATCCCGAACCATTCCGGTCGTGGGTTCGAGACCAGTGTGGGGCGACTTTGAAATTGTGTATAAAATTGTCATTTGAACTCCTTTATCATCTGGGTAAAAGCTGTACTAATGTTTCTAACACTGGGATTAGAAATGTGTTTTTTTCTACATTCTGTGTTTGTTCTCATCAGAACTTTTGTTCATTTTGATTTCATCCTATCTGTACCTCTGAACCCATCTGTTCTTCATGTACATTCTATTTCTGCTGTTTTTGCTCTTCTGGCTCTGCATTGCGCTACAGCCCTACTGTGCTACAGCAGCTTGGCCCCGTATTGCTGCTTGCAGCTATATTTATTATTATTATTGTTCTTCAAGGTTTCGGGGGCTTTTGGGGCCTTTAACGTGCTCAAAAACTCATGAAACTTTGCACACGGGTCAGAAGCTGCGGCCATTATGGCCGGGCTGAAGATGGTACCCGGGCGTGGCAGGGGGGCTCGACAGCGCCCCCTTGAATGGGGTCCGAGTGCGGTCCGAAAACTTGGTCCATATACCAAACACGCTTGCATGAATTAATATGAAACTCGGTACACATATAGATCTTATCGGGCCGAACAACTTTCGTGCTCTAAGTTTTACGCCAGCCCAACAGGAAGTCGGTTATTATGGGTTGTTTGGAAAACGCATGCTGTGGAATTTGATGTACTCCTCCTAGGAAATTCATCCATTCGCCTCCAAACTCGGTGTGCATAAAGTCAAGACATTGAGGATGATAAATTGCAGACGGATTTTTGATATCTCAAACGGTTTGGCCGTGGCGAGGAAATGAATTTATGGCGAGAAAATATACACAGGAAGTGTGTTATAACTTCTGCATACATTAACTGATCTTGATGAAACTTCAGCAGTGTGTTCGTTGTAAGAGGCCGATCAGATGGATGTGACCTTTGTGAGTCAAAGTTATAGCGCCACCAACTGGCAACAGGAAGTGTGTCACTTTCAAAATGCTTTGAAATCACCCTCTTATTTTTACCCGATTTGCTTCAAACTTTATGTGTATAATGTAGACACACGGCAGATGTAGGCCTGTGAAAGGATTATTGATATCTTAGATACTGTTGCCGTGGCAACGCATCAAACTTCAATATTCTTTTCGGATGCTTTTGAGACTCTTCACATGCTTGAAAATGCATGAAACTCGACAGACACATCACATTTATTATCCAGTAGACATGTGCAAAGTTTCAGAAATGGGCGTGGTGAGGGGCTCAGTAGCGCCACCTTTAGTCAAAAATGGGGGCTTAGTTTTTCCTAGAATCACAAAAATCAGTATGTATATTGTTCTCATCGAGCCGGACAACTTTCTAATTTACAGTTATAAGCTCTGACCAACAGGAAGTCAGATATTTTGGTTTGAATGTGATTTTTTGGAGAATTCTCTCTCTCTCTCTCTCTGTATCTGTGTCTCTGTGTGTGTGTGGGGGGTGTGGGGGATTTGTCTGTTAGGAGAAATCTGCTTTTATAATTGTTTTTCAAGGTTTCAGGGGCTTTTGAGGCCCTTAATGTGCTCAAAAACTCTTGAAACTTTGCACACAGGTCAGAACCTTCGGCCATCAGGGCCGGGCTGAAGCTGGTACCCGGGCGTGGCAGGGGGGCTCAACAGCGCCCCCTTGAATGGGGTCCGAAAACTTGGTCCATAGATCAAACTAGCTTGCATGAATTAATATGAAACTTGGTACACATATAGATCTCATCGGGCCGAACAACTTTCGCACTCTTAAGTTAAACGCCAGCGCATCAGGAAGTCAGCTATTATGGGTTGTTTGGAGAACGCTTGCTGTGGAATTTGAAACACTCCTCCTAGAGAATTAATTCAATCCCCATCAAACTCGGTGTGCATGAAGTCAAGACATTGAGGATGCTAAATTGCGGACGGAGTTTTGATATCGCGAACGGTTTGGCCGTGGCGAGGAAACGAAATTATGGCGAGAAAATAGACACAGGAAGTGTGTTATAACTTCTGCATACATTAACTGATCTTGATGAAACTTCAGCAGTGTGTTCGTTGTAAGAGGCCGATCAGATGGATGTGACCTTTGTGAGTCAAAGTTATAGCGCCACCAACTGGCAACAGGAAGTGTGTCACTTTCAAAATGCTTTGAAATCACCCTCTTATTTTTACCCGATTTGCTTCAAACTTTATGTGTATAATATAGACACACGGCAGATGTAGGCCTGTGAAAGGATTATTGATATCTTAGATACTGTTGCCGTGGCAACGCATCAAACTTCAATATTCTTTTCGGATGCTTTTGAGACTCTTCACATGCTTGAAAATGCATGAAACTCGACCGACACATCACATTTATTATCCAGTAGACATGTGCAAAGTTTCAGAAATGGGCGTGGTGAGGGGCTCAGTAGCGCCACCTTTAGTCATAAGTGGGGGGGTTAGTTTTATCAACAGCAACAAAACTTGGTATGTGTATTGTTCTCATCAAGACGGACAACTTTCTAATTTACATTAACTATCTCCGACCAAGAGGAAGAGAGATATTTTGGTTTGAATGTGGATTTTCTGAAGAATTTTCTCTCCCTCTCTCTGTGTCTCTGTGTGTGTGAGGGGAGGGGGGGATTTGACTATTGCTTTTATATTGTTAATCAAGGTTTCAGGGGCTTTTGGGGCCCTTAACGTGCTCAAAAACTCTTGAAACTTTGCACACAAGTCAGAACCCCCTGCCATCAGGGACGGGCTGAAGCTGGTACCCGGGCGTGGCAGGGGGGCTCAACAGCGCCCCCTTGAACGGGGTCCCAAAACTTGGTCCATAGATCAAACACGCTTGCATGAATTAATTTGAAACTCGGTACACATATAGATCTCAACGGGCCGAACAACTTTCCCCCGGTCAAGTTATACGCCAGCCCAACAGGAAGTCGGCTATTATGGGTTGTTTGGAAAACGCTTGCTGTGGAATGCGAAGTACTCCTCCTAGAGAATTCATCCAATCCCCACCAATCTCGGTGTGCATGAAGTCAAGACATTGAGGATTCTAAAATGCGGACGGATTTTTGATATCTCGAACGGTTTGGCCGTGGCGAGGAAACGAATTTATGGCGAGAAAAGAGAAACACGAAGTGTTATAACTTCTGCATACATTAACTGATCTTGATGAAACTTCACCAGTGTGTTCGTGGTAAGAGGCCGATCAGATGGATGTAACTATTGTGAGTCAAAGTTATAGCGCCACCAACTGGCAGCAGGAAGTGTGTCACTTTCAAAATGCTTTTGACAAAAGTGGGGGGGGTTAGTTGTATATACAGTAACAAAAATCAGTACGTACATTGGTCTCATCGAGCCGGACAACTTTCTAATTTACAGTAATTAGCTTCGACCTATTGGAAGTCAGATATTTAGGTCTTAATGTGGATTTTTTTGAAAATTTCAGACTCTCAGTTTTTAGCTACTCCTCCTAAGTGGTTTATTTTATTCACAGCAAACTTTTTCAACACGATGAAAATACATTAAATATGCTAAATTGTGAACGGATATTAAATATTTCAAACGGTTTTGATATAGTGAGGGATTAAAATAATGTACAAAAAGGAAACACTAAAAGCCTAATATCTTCTAAAAATGTAATTATACACCATTTATTTCTATATAAAAGTATACAAATATCAGATCTAAACCCATTTTATTCTGTTTTTGCAAATTAAGTAGAATGAAAAAGTAAAAAACAGGCTATTTAGTGCTATTTGGTTAAACAAAAAAAGCAAACATAGGGCTATACTGCCCTCTTGTGTCCAAAAGGATATCAAAATAGTATATACAAGTTTTTACCAGGTAGGCCAATATTGTAGTTAAATATAAATGTATTCGGTATATGACTGTGAGGATATTTTCCCACCGGTTAATCGACGTGTGTCACGAGCGGTTGCTTTTAAATCACTAATATAAAAGTGAAAGTAATATACGGACGTCCGCACGGACATTGATAATGGTGCACACACAAATCACACACACGTTGGAAAGAATGATACTTTTAAACATAACACTAAACCGGCTTTAAGTGTCGCCAGGCGACCGTCTTAATGAGCGAGTCATTGATTCATTCGTTCAAACGATTCGTTTGAATGACTGAGTCATTCATGATTAAGACATGTTTATGGATTGATCATTCAATCTTTGAGTCAACCGATTCGTTCAAAATGCTAAATCATTCAGAAATGAGAAAACACGTTGCTGAGAGATGCGCGTGATGGTTCTGCTGTGATCTTTGTTTAACTATTTTCGCTGCTGAAACAGAACAAAAACAGTCAATACTGCATCTAAAATTGACTTGATTGTAACTGTTTTTTAACCTGTTGTATGAAATCAATGTCACAGTT
This sequence comes from Abramis brama, assembly GCF_963993115.1. Classification (NCBI taxonomy): domain Eukaryota; kingdom Metazoa; phylum Chordata; class Actinopteri; order Cypriniformes; family Leuciscidae; genus Abramis; species Abramis brama. Next base: position 45,398,700 of record NC_139965.1, on the reverse strand, counting down.
TCAATCGTGATTGTATTCAGGAAACAGCCTTCTCATCAAGTGAGGTTGCTTAGCTGTTATAAAATACATAAAAACTCCATATTTATAATTTTTATAGTCAGTAAGTTGTTAACTGAGTTTGTTTTTTGTGTGCTGATCTCATTTGTTTACATTTCTCCTGGAGAAGCTGCACGAGCCTCAGCAGCGCAACCAATTGTTACCATCGATCAACTGATTACTGGTAATACATTTATTATCAACTGTTGATTGCAACTTAAAAAGAATGAAAATAAAATTAGAATAATCTCTCGTTTTAGTGATTCCCAAGTTATTTTTTTGTCATTGACGTTCTAATCAGGCTACTCTGGTCGGGCAAGTAAAATTCTCTTTCAGGTTGGCCTATTGTATTTATATATAAATATATTAGGGATGTGACTGTGGGAACATTTTCACACCGGTTAATCGACGTGTGACACCGCTGGGGGCTTTTGAATCGGTAACTTAAAAACGAAAGTAAAATATGTTCGTCCGCACGGACATTGATAATGGTGCAGAGCGAGCGCATTGCAATCTTGACATCGCAGTCTGTTCATTATAGCCTTAATAAAATATAATAATAAAATAGTCAACCGAACATATAAAAATTACACTGCTCTGAATAGTATGAATTGTACTACTGACTATTTAAACACAGTAATCACCGCTAAACTGTGATGTTTCCAAGCACATATTTGCGCATGTGAAGAGGATAATTTTTCCCTTCAACAGTGGAACGTGAGTGAAGTACAAAGCCTATAATAAACAAATGTTTAGCATCCAAAAAATGTAATATATATATATATATATATATATATATATATATATATGTTTTTTAAAAAAAATTTTTTTATTTATATATATATATATATATATATATATATATATATATATATAAATATATAAATATAGCTGCGAGCAGCGATGGAGGGCCCAAGCCGGTGACACCGCCACCCCGGTGCCTTTAGTGTAACTAAAGGCACCAGGGTGGCGGTGCCACCGGCTTGGGCCCGCAATCGCTGCTCGCAGCTATATTTATTATTATTATTATTATTATTATTTTTCTTACGACTATTCAGGCACTTTTAGGGCCCTTAACATGCTCAAAAACTCTTGAAACTTTGCACACAGGTCAGAACCCGCGGCCATCAGGGCTGGGCTGAAGCTGGTACCCGGGCGTGGCAGGGGGGCTCAACAGCGCCCCCTGGAACAGCATCCGAACACTTGTCCATAAATCAAACACACTTGCATGTAATAATATGAAACTCGATACACAAATAGATCTCATCGGGCCGAACAACTTTCATGCTCTAAGTTTTACGCCAGCCCAACAGGAAGTCAGCTATTAAGGGTTGTTTGGAAACGCATGGTCTGGTATTTGAAACACTTCTCCTAGGGAATTCACCCAATCGCCACCAAACTCGGTGTGCATGAAGTCAAGACATTGAGGATGAAAAATTGCCAGGGGATTTTTGATATCTCAAACGGTTTGGCCGTGGCGAGGAAACGAATTTATGGCGAATAAGGGACACAGGAAGTGTGTTATAACTTCTGCATACATTAACTGATCTTGATGAAACTTCAGCAGTGTGTTCGTTGTAAGAGGCCGAACACAAGGATGTGACTATTGTGAGTCAAAGTTATAGCGCCACCAACTGGCAGCAGGATGTGTGTCACTTTCAAAATGCTTTGAAATCACACTCTTATTTTTACCCGATTTGCTTCAAACTTTATGTGTATAATGAAGACACACAGCAGATGTAGACCTGTGAAAGGATTATTGATATCTAGGATACTGTTGCCGTGGCAACGCATCAAACTTCAATATTCTTTTCGGATGCTTTTGAGACTCTTCACATGCTTGAAAATGCATGAAACTCGACAGACACATCACATTTATTATCCAGTAGACATGTGCAAAGTTTCAGAAATGGGTGTGGTGAGGGGCTCAGTAGCGCCACCTTTAGTCAAAAATGGGGGCTTAGTTTTTCCTAGAATCACAAAAATCGGTATGTATATTGATCTCATCGAGCCGGACAACTTTCTAATTTACACTTATTAGCTCCGACCAACAGGAAGTCAGATATTTTGGTTTGAATGTGATTTTTTGGAGAATTCTCTCTCTCTGTATCTGTGTCTCTGTGTGGGGTGTGGGGAATTTGTCTGTTAGGAGAGATTTGCTTTTATAATTGTTTTTCAAGGTTTCAGGGGCTTTTGGGGCCCTTAACGTGCTCGAAAACTCTTGAAACTTTGCACACAGGTCAGAACCTTCGGCCATCAGGGCTGGGCTGAAGCTGGTACCCGGGCGTGGCAGGGGGGCTGGACAGCGCCCCCTGGAACAGGATCCGAACACTTGTCCATAAATCAGACACGCTTGCATGTAATAATATGAAACTCGGTACACATATAGATTTCATCGGGCCGAACAACTTTCGTGCTCTAAGTTTTACGCCAGACCAACAGGAAGTCGGCTATTAGGGGTTGTTTGGAAACGCATGCTGTGGAATTTGATGTACTCCTCCTAGGAAATTCATCCATTCGCCTCCAAACTCGGTCGGCATGAAGTCAAGACATTGAGGATGATAAATTGCGGACGGATTTTTGATATCTCGAACGGTTTGGCCGTGGCAAGGAAACGAATTTATGGCGAATAATGAAAACAGGAAGTGTGTTATAACTCCTGCATACATTAACTGATCTTGATGAAACTTCAGCAGTGTGTTCGTGGTAAAAGGCCGATCACATGGATGTGACTATTGTGAGTCAAAATTATAGCGCCACCAACTGGCAGCAGGAAGTGTGTCACTTTCAAAATGCTTTGAAATCACCCTCTTATTTTTACCCGATTTGCTTCAAATTTTATGTGTATAATGTAGACACACGGCAGATGTAGACCTGTGAAAGGATTTTTGATATCTTTAATACTGTTGCCATGGCAACGCATCAAACATAAATATTCTTTTTTGATGCTTTTGAGACTCTTAGCATGCTTGAAATTGCATGAAACTCGACAGACACATTACATTTATTACCTAGTAGACATGTGCAAAGTTTCAGAAACGGGCATGGTGAGGGGCTCAGTAGCGCCACCTTTAGTCAAAAATGGGGGCTTAGTTTTACGTAAAGTCACAAAAATCGGTATGTATATTGTTCTCCTCAAGCCGGACAACTTTCTAATTGACAGTTATTAGCTGCAACCAACAGGAAGTCAGATATTTAGGTTTGAATGTGATTTTTTGGAGAATTCTCTCTCTCTCTCTCTCTCTCTCTGTATCTGTGTCTCTGTGTGTGTGGGGGGGGGGGGGGTTGTCTGTTAGGAGAAATTTGCTTTTCTAATTGTTTTTCAAGGTTTCAGGGGCTCTTGGGGCCCTTAACGTGCTCGAAAACTCTTGAAACTTTGCACACAGGTCAGAACCCGCGGCCATCAGGGCCGGGCTGAAGCTGGTACCCGGGTGTGGCAGGGGGGCTCAACAGCGCCCCCTTGAATGGGGTCTGAAAACTTGGTCCATAGATCAAACTAGCTTGCATGAATTAATATGAAACTCGGAACACATATAGGTCTCATCGGGCCGAACAACTTTCACACTCTTAAGTTATACGCCAGCCCAACAGGAAGTCAGCTATTATGGGTTGTTTGGAGAACGCTTGCTGTGGAATTTGAAACACTCCTCCTAGAGAATTAATTCAATCACCATCAAACTCGGTGGGCATGAAGTCAAGACATTGAGGATGCTAAATTGCGGATGGATTTTTGATATCTCGAACGGTTTGGTCGTGGCGAGGAAACGAATTTATGGCGAGAAAAGAGAAACACGAAGTGTTATAACTTCTGCATACATTAACTGATCTTGATGAAACTTCAGCAGTGTGTTCGTGGTAAGAGGCCGATCAGATGGATGTAACTATTATGAGTCAAAGTTATAGCGCCACCAACTGGCAGCAGGAAGTGTGTCACTTTCAAAATGGTTTTGACAAAAGTGGGGGGTTACTTTTACCCACAGTTACAAAAATCAGTACTTATATTGGTCTCATCGAGCCGGACTCATATATATATATATATATATATATATATATATATATATACATAAAAATATAGCTGCGAGCAGCGATGAAGGGCCAAAGCCGGTGGTACCGCCACCCCGGTGCCTTTAGGTAACTAAAGGCATCGGGGTTGCGGTGCCACCGGCTTGGGTCCGTAATCGCTGCTCGCAGCTATATTTATTATTATTATTATTATTTTGTCAAACTTTCGGGCACTTTTGGGGCCCTTAACATGCTCAAAAACTCTTGAAACTTTGCACACATGTCAGAACCCGCGGCCATCAGGGCCGGACCGAAGCTGGTACCCGGGCGTGGCAGGGGGGCTCGACAGCGCCCCCTGGAACGGGATCCGAACACTTGTCCATAAATCAAACACGCTTGCATGTAATAATATGAAACTCGGTACACATATAGATCTCATCGGGCCGAACAACTTTCGTGCTCTAAGTTTTACGCCAGCCCAACAGGAAGTCGGCTATTATGGGTTGTTTGGAAACGCATGCTGTGGAATTTGATGTACTCCTCCTAGGAAATTCATCCATTCGCCTCCAAACTCGGTCAGCATGAAGTCAAGACATTGAGGATGCTAAATTGCGGACGGATTTTTGATATCTCGAACGGTTTGGCCGTGGCGAGGAAACGAATTTATGGCGAATAAGGGACACAGGAAGTGTGTTATAACTTCTGCATACATTAACTGATCTTGATGAAACTTCAGCAGTGTGTTCTTTGTAAGAGGCCGATCACATGGATGTGACTATTGTGAGTCAAAGTTATAGCGCCACCAACTGGCAGCAGGAAGTGTGTCACTTTCAAAATGCTTTGAAATCACCCTCTTATTTTTATCCGATTTGCTTCAAACTTTATGTGTACAATGTAGACACACGGCAGATGTAGACCTGTGAAAGGATTATTGATATCTTAGATACTGTTGCCGTGGCAACGCATCAAACTTTAATATTCTTTTCGGATGCTTTTGAGACTCTTCACATGCTTGAAAATGCATGAAACTCGACAGACACATCACATTTATTAGCCAGTAGACATGTGCAAAGTTTCAGAAATGGGCGTGGTGAGGGGCTCAGTAGCGCCACCTTTAGTCAAAAATGGGGGCTTAGTTTTTCCTAGAATCACAAAAATCGGTATGTATATTGTTCTCATCGAGCCGGACAACTTTCTAATTCACAGTAATTAGCTCAGACCATCAGAAAGTCTGATATTTTGGTTTGAATGTGGATTTTCTGGAGAATTTTCTCTCTCTCTCTCTGTCTCTGTGTGTGTGTGTGTGTGTGTGTGTGTGTGTGTGTGGAGGGGGTGGGGGGGATTTGTCTATTCCATTTAATCTTTGTTTTTCAAGGTTTCAGGGGCTTTTGGGGCCCTTAACATGCTCAAAAACTCTTGAAACTTTGCACACAGGTCAGAGCCCACGGTCATCAGGGCCGGGCTGAAGCTGGTACCCGGGCGTGGCAGGGGGGCTCAACAGCGCCCCCTTGAACCCGGTCTGAAAACTTGGTCCATATATCAAAAACTCTTGCATGAATTAATATGAAACTCAGTACACATATAGATCTCATGGGGCTGAACAACTTCTGCACTCTAAGTTATTAGCTCCGCCCAACAGGAAGTCGGCTATTATGGGTTGTTTGAAAAACGCATGCTGTGGAATTTGATGTACTCCTCCTACAGAATTCATCCACTCGCCTCCAAACTCGGTCAGCATGAAGTCAAGACATTGAGGATTCTAAATTGCGGATGGATTTTTGATATCTCAAACGGTTTGGCCATGGCGAGGACACGAATTTACGGCGAGAAAAGAGAAACACGAAGTGTTATAACTTCTGCATACATTAACTGATCTTGATGAAACTTCAGCAGTGTGTTCGTGGTAAGAGGCCGGTCAGATGGATGTAACTATTGTGAGTCAAAGTTATAGCGCCACCAACTGGTAGCAGGAAGTGTGTCAATTTCAAAATGCTTTTGACAAAAGTGGGGGGGTTACCTTTACCCACAGTTACAAAAATCAGTACGCATATTGGTCTCATCGAGCCGGACAACTTTCTAATTTACAGTCATTAGCTCCGAGCAACAGGAAGTCAGATATTTTGGTTTGAATGTGGATTTTTTGGATATGTCAGACTCTTGAGTTTTTAGCTACTCCTCCTAAGTGGTTTATTTTATTCACACCAAACTTTTTCAACATGATAAAAATACATTAAAGATATATATATATATATATAAATATAGCTGCGAGCAGCGATGAAGGGCCAAAGCCGGGGGCACCGCCACCCCGGTGCCTTTAGGTAACTAAAGGCACCGGGGTTGCGGTGCCACCGGCTTGGGCCCGTAATCGCTGCTCGCAGCTATATTTTTTTTTTTTTTTTTCTACTTCTCTGGCACTTTTGGGGCCCTTAACGTGCTCGAAAACTCTTGAAACTTTGCACACAGGTCAGAACCCGCGGCCATCAGGGCCGGGCTGAAGCTGGTACCCGGGGCGTGGCAGGGGGGCTCAATAGCGCCCCCTAGAACACAATCTGAAATCTTGGACACATACAAGAACGTATTAGTATGAAACTTGGTACACATATAGATCTCATCAGGCCGAAAAACTTCCGCACTCTATGTTATTAGCTCCGCCCAACAGGAAGTCAGCTATTATGGATTGTTTGAAAAACGCATCCTCTGGAATTTGATGTACTCCTCCTAGAGAATTCATCCGATCCCCACCAAACTAGGTCAGCGTGAAGTCAAGACATTGAGGATGCTAAATTGCGGACAGATTTTTGATATCTGGAACGCTTTGGCCGTGGCGAGGAAACGAATTTATGGCGAGAAAAGAGAAACACGAAGTGTGTTATAACTTCTGCATACATTGACTGATCTTGATAAAACTTCAGCAGTGTGTTCGTGGTCAGAGGCCGATCACATTGATGTGACTATTGTGAGTCAAAGTTATAGCGCCACCAACTGGCAGCAGGAAGTGTGTCACTTTCAAAAAAAAAAATTTTTGCTTTGAAATCACTCTCTTATTTTTACCCGATTTGCTTCAAACTTTATGTGTATAATGTAGACACACGGCAGATGTAGACCTGTGAAAGGATTATTGATATCTTAGATACTGTTGCCGTGGCAACGCATCAAACTTTAATATTCTTTTCGGATGCGTTTGAGACTCTTAGCATGCTTGAAATGGGATAAAATTCGACAGGCACATAACACTTATTAGCCAGTAGACATGTGAAAAGTTTCAGAAACGGGCGTGGCAGGGGGGCTCAACAGCGCCCCCTTGAACGGGGTCTGAAAACATGGTCCATATATCAAACACGCTTGCATGAATTAATATGAAACTCGCGTATATATATAGATCTCATCGGGCCGAACAACTTTCCCTCTGTCAAGTTTCACGCCAGCCCAACAGGAAGTCAGCTATTATGGGTTGTTTGGAGAACGCTTGCTGTGGAATTTGAAACACTCCTCCTAGAAAATTAATTAAATCGCCACCAAACTCGGTGTGCATGAAGTCAAGACATTGAGGATTCTAAATTGCGGACGGATTTTTGATATCTCGAATGGTTTGGCCGTGGTGAGGAAACGCATTTATGGCGAGAAAAGAGAAACACGAAGTGGTATAACTTCTGCATACATTAACTGATCTTGATGAAACTTCAGCAGTGTGTTCGTGGTAAGAGGCCGATCAGATGGATGTAACTATTGTGAGTCAAAGTTATAGCGCCACCAACTGGCAGCAGGAAGTGTGTCACTTTCAACATGCTTTTGACAAAAGTGGGGGGGTTAGTTTTAACTACAGTAAAAAAAAATAGTTTGTATATTGTTCTCATCAAGCCGGACAACTTTCTAATTTACATTCATTAGCTCCGGCCATGAGGAAGTCAGATATTTTGGTCTGAATGTGGATTTTTTTGCAAAATCAGCCTCTGAATTTTTAGCCACTCCTCTTAAAATATTTATTTTATTCCCACCAAACTTTTTCAACATGATGAAAATACATTAAAGATGCTAAATTGTGAACGGATATTGAATATCTCAAACGGTTTTGCTATGGCGAGGGATTAAATTAATGTCAAAAAGGATGCAGGAAACATCTCATAACTTCTAAAAATGTAATTATACACCATTTATTTTTATATAAAATTATACAAATATTAGAACTAAACCCATTTTATTCTGTTTTTGCAATTCAAGAAGTATGAAAAAGTTATGAACAGGCTATTTAGTGCTATTTGGTTCAACAAAAAAGCAAACATAGGGCTATACTGCCCTCTTGTGTCCAAAAGGATATCCAAATAGTATATAAAACGTTTTACTAGGTAGGCCTATTGTATTTAAATATAAATTTATTAGGTATATGACTGTGAGGATATTTTCCCATTGGTTAATCGATGTGTGACACGAGCGGGTGCTTTTAAATCGCTAATATAAAAGTGAAGGTAAAGACGTCCGCACAGACATTGATAATGGTGCACACACGTTGGAAAGAATGATACTTTTAAACATAACACTAAACCGCCATTAGGTGTCGCCAGGCAATCGTCTTAATGAGCGAGTCATTAATTAATTCGTTCAAACGATTCGTTCGAATGACTGAGTCATTCATGATTGAGACAGATGTTTATGGATTGGTCATTGAATCTTTGAGTCAACCGATTCGTTCAAAATGCTGAATCATTCAGAAATGAGAAAACAAGTTGCTGTGAGATGCGCGATGGTTCTGCTGTGATCTTGGTTTAACTATTTTTGCTGCTGAAACAGAACAAAAACAGTCAATATTGCATCTTAAATGTAAGTGACTTAATTGTAACTGTTTATTAACCTGTTGATGAAATCAATGTCGCAGTTTCAATCGTGATTGTATTCAGGAAACACAGCCTACTCGTCAAGTGAGGTTGCTCTTATCATATGTTATAAAATATATAAAAACTCCATATTTGTAATTTTTATAGTCAGTATGTTGTTAACTGGGTTTCTTTTTTGTGTTCTGCGCTCAGTTGTTTACGTTTCTCCTGGAGAAGCTGCACGAGCCTCAGCAGCGCAACCTTGTTACCATTGATCAGTAATACATTTATTATCAACTGTTGATTGCAACTTAAAATTAATGTAATATAATTAGAATAATCTCTCGTTTTAGTGATTCCCAAGTTATTTTTTTGTCATTGACGTTCTAATCAGGCTACTATGGTCGGGCAAGCTAAACTCTCTTTCAGGTAGGCGGCCTATACTATGTATGTGACAGTGAGAATATAATTTTACCACCGGTTAATCGACGTGTGACACCGCTGGGGGCTTTTGAATCGCTAACTTAAAAACGAAAGTAAAATATGTTCGTCCGCACTGACATTGATTATGGTTGGGAGCAGAGCGAGCTTTTTCAATGAATTCCTATGGAAGTAGGAATGAATGCCCGTGCAGCCGTGAGCATTTTATTTCAATTTTAAAGTTAGCACCATAAAGTATATTTTTATGTCTCCACTGTTAAATCACGCCCACGACACACACACACACACACACACACACACACACACACACACACACCAGCATTGCAATCTTGACATCGCAGCCTGTTCATTATAGCCCTAATAAAATATAATTATAAAATAGTCAACCTAACTTATCAAAATTACACTGCTCTGTTTAAATAGTCAGTAGTACAATTTGTACCATTTTTTTGTGAAGTGACAAGACATAGAATATTACTTGTCTGATATATATATAATGTATATATCTTTTGTTATATATATATATATATATATATATATATATATATATATATATATATATACAGTATATATATATATATATATATATATATATATAAATATAGCTGCGAGCAGCGATGGAGGGCCCAAGCCGGCGGCACCGCCACCCCGGTGCCTTTAGGTAACTAAAGGCATCGGGGTTGCGGTGCCACCGGCTTGGGCCCGTAATCGCTGCTCGCAGCTATATTTATTAGGGCCCAAGCCCTGAAAGGGCGAAGGCCCTATTGTTTTCGGTAGGATTATTATTATTATTAGGGCCCAAGCCCTGAAAGGGCGAAGGCCCTATTGTTTTCGGTAGGATTATTATTAGGGCCCAAGCCCTGAAGGGGCGAAGGCCCTATTGTTTTCGTTAGGATTATTAGGGCCCAAGCCCTGAAAGGGCGAAGGCCCTATTGTTTTCGGTAGGATTATTATTATTATTATTATTATTATTTTGTCAACCTTTCGGGCACTTTTGGGGCCCTTAACATGCTCAAAAACTCTTGAAACTTTGCATACATGTCAGAACCCGCGGCCATCAGGGCCGGACCGAAGCTGGTACCCGGGCGTGGCAGGGGGGCTCGACAGCGCCCCCTGGAACGGGATCCGAACACTTGTCCATAAATCAAACACACTTGTATGTAATAATATGAAACTCGGCACACATATAGATCTCATCGGGCCGAACAACTTTCGTGCTCTAAGTTTTACGCCAGCCCAACAGGAAGTCGGCTATTATGGGTTGTTTGGAAACGCATGCTGTGGAATTTAATGTACTCCTCCTAGAGAAATCATCCAATCCCCTCGAAACTCGGTGTGTATGAAGTCAAGACATTGAGGATGCTAAATTGCGGACAGATTTTTGATATCTCGAACGGTTTGGCCGTGGCGAGGAAACTAATTTAGGGCGAATAATGGAAACAGGAAGTGTGTTATAACTTCAGCATACATAAACTGATCTTGATGAAACTTCAGCAGTGTGTTCGTTGTAAGAGGCCGATCACATGGATGTGACTATTGTGACTCAAAGTTATAGCGCCACCAACTGGCAGCAGGAAGTGTGTCACTATCAAAATGCTTTGAAATCACCCTCTTATTTTTATCCGATTTGCTTCAAACTTTATGTGTATAATGTAGACACATGGCAGATGTAGACCTGTGAAAGGATTATTGATATCTTAGATACTGTTGCCGTGGCAACGCATCAAACTTTAATGTTCTTTTCGGATGCTTTTGAGACTCTTCACATGCTTGAAAATGCATGAAACTCGACAGACACATCACATTTATTAGCCAGTAGACATGTTCAAAGTTTCAGAAATGGGCGTGGTGAGGGGCTCAGTAGCGCCACCTTTAGTCAAAAATAGGGGCTTAGTTTTTCCTAGAATCGCAAAAATCGGTATGTATATTGTTCTCATCGAGCCGGACAACTTTCTAATTTACACTTATAAGCTCCAACCAACAGGAAGTCAGATATTTTGGTTTGAATGTGGATTTTCTGAAGAATTTTCTCTCTCTCTCTGTGTGTCTGTGTGTGTCTGTGTGTGTGTGGGGGGGGGTTGTCTATTCCATTTAATCTTTGTTTTTCAAGGTTTTAGGGGCTTTTGGCGCACTTAACGTGCTCAAAAACACTTGAAACTTTTCACACAGGTCAGAACCCACGGTCATCAGGACCGGGCTGAAGCTGGTACACGGGCGTGGCAGGGGGGCTCAACAGCGCCCCCTTGAACACGGTCTGAAAACTTGGTCCATATATCAAACACACTTGCATGAATTAATATGAAACTCGGTACACATATAGATCTCATCGGGCCGAACAACTTCCGCACTCTAAATTATTAGCTCCGCCCAACAGGAAGTCTGCTATTATGGGTTGTTTGAAAAACGCATGCTGTGGAATTTGAAACACTCATCCTAGAGAATTCATCCGATCCCCACCAAACTCGGTCAGCATGAAGTCAAGACATTGAGGATTCTAAATTGCGGACGGATTTTAGATATCTCGAATGGTTTGGCCGTGGCGAGGAAACGAATTTATGGCGAGAAAAGAGAAACACGAAGTGTTATAACTTCTGCATACATTAACTGATCTTGATGAAACTTCAGCAGTGTGTTCATGGTAAGAGGCCGGTCAGATGGATGTAACTATTTTGAGTCAAAGTTATAGCGCCACCAACTGGTAGCAGGAAGTGTGTCACTTTCAAAATGCTTTTGACAAAAGTGGGGGGGTTACTTTTACCCACAGTTACAAAAATCAGTACGCATATTGGTCTCATCGAGCCGGACAACTTTCTAATTTACAGTCATTAGCTCCGAGCAACAGGAAGTCAGATATTTTGGTTTGAATGTGGATTTTTTGGATATGTCAGACTCTGAGTTTTTAGTTACTCCTCCTAAGTGGTTTATTTTATTCACACCAAACTTTTTCAACATGATAAAAATACATTAAAGATATATATATATATATATATATATATATATATATATATATATATATATATATATATATATATATAAATATAGCTGCGAGCAGCGATGAAGGGCCAAAGCCGGCGGCACCGCCACCCCGGTGCCTTTAGGTAACTAAAGGCATCGGGGTTGCGGTGCCACCGGCTTGGGCCCGTAATCGCTGCTCGCAGCTATATTTATTATTATTATTATTATTATTATTTTGTCAACCTTTCGGGCACTTTTGGGGCCCTTAACATGCTCGAAAACTCTTGAAACTTTGCACACAGGTCAGAACCCGCGGCCATCAGGGCCGGGCTGAGGCTGGTACCCGGGCGTGGCAGGGGGGCTCGACAGCGCCCTCTGGAACGGGATCCGAACACGTGTCCATAAATCAAACACGCTTGCATGTAATAATATGAAACTCGGTACACATATAGATCTCATCGGGCCGAACAACTTCCGCGCTCTAAGTTATTAGCTCCGCCCAACAGGAAGTCGGCTATTTAGGGTTGTTTGGAAACGCATGCTGTGGAATTTAATGTACTCCTCCTAGAGAATTCATCCAATCTCCTCCAAACCCGGTCAGCATGAAGTCAAGACATTGAGGATGCTAAATTGCGGACGGATTTTTGATATCTCGAACGGTTTGGCCGTGGCGAGGAAACGAATTTATGGCGAAAAAATGAAACAGGAAGTGTGTTATAACTTCTGCATACATTAACTGATCTTGATGAAACTTCAGCAGTGTGTTCGTTGTAAGAGGCCGATCGCACAGATGTGACTATTGTGAGTCAAAGTTATAGCGCCACCAACAGGCAGCAGGAAGTACATCACTATTAAAATGCTTTGAAATCACTGTCTTATTTTTACCAGATTTGCTTCAAACTTTATGTGTACAATGTAGACACACGGCAGATGTAATCCTGTGAAAGGATTATTGATATCTTAGATACTGTTGCCGTGGCAACGCATCAAACTTTAATATTCTTTTTTTATGCTTTTGAGACTCTTAACATACTTGAAATTGCATGAAACTCGACAGACACATCACATTTATTAGCCCGTAGACATGTGCAAAGTTTCAGAAACGGGCGTGGTGAGGGGCTCAGTAGCGCCACCTTTAGTCATAAGTGGGGGGGGTTAGTTTTATCAACAGCAACAAAACTTGGTATGTGTATTGTTCTCATCAAGACGGACAACTTTCTAATTTACATGATCTATCTCCGACCAACAGGGAGAGAGATATTTTGGTTTGAATGTGGATTTTCTGAAGAATTTTCTCTCCCTCTCTCTGTGTCTCTGTGTGTGTGAGGGGAGGGGGGATTTGACTATTGCTTTTATATTGTTAATCAAGGTTTCAGGGGCTTTTGGGGTCCTTAACATGCTCAAAAACTCTTGAAACTTTGCACACAAGTCAGAACCCCCTGCCATCAGGGACGGGCTGAAGCTGGTACCCGGGCGTGGCAGGGGGGCTCAACAGCGCCCCCTTGAAAGGGGTCCCAAAACTTGGTCCATAGATCAAACACGCTTGCATGAATTAATATGAAACTCGGTACACATATAGATCTCATCGGGCCGAACAACTTTCCCCCGGTCAAGTTTTACGCCAGCCCAACAGGAAGTCGGCTATTATGGGTTGTTTGGAAAACGCTTGCTGTGGAATGCGAAGTACTCCTCCTAGAGAATTCATCCAATCCCCACCAAACTCGGTGTGCATGAAGTCAAGACATTGAGGATTCTAAATTGCGGACGGATTTTTGATATCTCGAACGGTTTGGCCGTGGCTAGGAAACGAAATGATGGCGAGAAAAGAGAAACACGAAGTGGTATAACTTCTGCATACATTAACTGATCTTCATGAAACTTCACCAGTGTGTTCGTGGTAAGAGGCCGATCAGATGGATGTAACTATTGTGAGCCAAAGTTATAGCGCCACCAACTGGCAGCAGGAAGTGTGTCACTTTCAACATGCTTTTGAAAAAAGTGGGGGGGTTAGTTTTACCAACAGTTACAGAAATCAGAATATATATTGGTCTCACCGAGCCGGACAACTTTCTAATTTACAGTTATTAGCTCAGAGCAAAAGGAAGTCAGATATTTTGGTTTGAATGTGGATTTTTTGGATATTTCAGACTCTGAGTTTTTAGCTACTCCTAACTGGTTTATTTTTTTCACACCAAACTTTTTCAACACGATGAAAATACATTAAAGATGCTAAATTGTGAACGGATATTAAACATCTCAAACGTTTTGCTATAGTGAGGGACTAAAGTAATGTACAAAAAGGAAACTAAAAGCCTCATCTTCTAAAAATGTAATTAAAAACATTTATTTCTATATAAAAGTATACAAATATCACAACTAAACCCATTTTATTCTTTTTTTATTTTCAATTTAATAATTATTTATAAGTTTAAAAATAGTAATTGTACTATTTAGTCCCATAAAAGTCAAGTCATACATAGGGCTATACTGTCCTCTTGTGTTCAAAATCAGGTAGGCCTATTGTATCTACATAAAAATATACTAGGTTTGTGACGTTGAGAATATTTTACCACCGGTTAATCGACGTGTGACACCGCTGGGGGCTTTTGAATCGCCAACTTAAAAACGAAAGTAAAATATGCTCGTCCGCACTGACATTGATAGTGGTTGAGCGAGCTTTTCAAATGAATTCCTATGGAAGTAGGAATTAACTGAAAAACGTTCACTCTGTTCTGCTCGTTCCTCGCCGTGGATGCGCACCGTTATGAATGCCCGTGCAGCCATGAGCATTTTAATTTAATTTTAAAATGAGCGCCTTTCGGGGGGTGGATTGCTTGAAATTATTTTACAAAAGCACAATGTTGTGTTTTATTGCGACTGTACACAAATATAAGTTAACACTTTGCAGTTTGAATGTCGTCCTGTATAATGACGGAGTATGTTTTTTATGTGTCCACTGTTCAATCGCGCCCACGCCACACACACACGGTTTACTATCTTTGTGGGGACTCTCCATAGACTTAATGGTTTTATACTGTACAAACTGCATATTCTATCTCCTCACACTAACCCTACCCCTAAACCTACCTATCCCAGAAAACTTTCTGCATTTTTACATTTCCAAAAAAACTCATTCTGTATGATTTATAAGCTTGTTTATCCATGGGGACCTCTATTTAGGTCCCCACTGTGACATGAGTCCCCATGAGTCTATGTGCATTCAGGTTGAAGTCCCCACCAGGATAGAAAAACATGAACACACATATACACACACACACACACACACACACACACACACACACACACACACAAACACACATTCCAGCATTGCAATCTTGACATCGCAGCCTGTTCATTATAGCCTTAATAAAATATAATAATAAAATAGTTAACCTAACATATAAAAATTACACTGCTCTAAATAGTCAGTAGTACAATTCGTACATTCACAGTAAGCACCGCACCACTGTGATGTTTCAAGCACATTTTTGCGCGTGTGAAGAGGATGATTTTTTCTGTCGATATTGGAACACTAGTGAAGAACAAAGCCTATAATAAAGAATAGTTTAGCATCCAAATACATCGCAAATGCTGAAACATTTTGATTCTAATGAGAGGGTTACGTGAGCCCAACAGTGCTTACTTTCGTTTTTATTTTTACATTAAATTTAAAAGATTTGTTGTGGAATATTTTGAGTGTATCATAAAATCAGAATAAGGTAATAAGGTTTCTGTCTTTATATATATATATATATATATATATATATATATATATATATATAAAAATATAGCTGCGAGCAGCGATGAAGGGCCAAAGCCGGTGGCACCGCCACCCCGGTGCCTTTAGGTAACTAAAGGCAACAGGGTCGCGGTGCCACCGGCTTGGGCCCGTAATCGCTGCTCGCAGCTATATTTATTATTATTATTATTATTATTATTATTGTTCTTCAAGGGTTCGGGGGCTTTTGGGGCCTTTAACGTGCTCAAAAACTCATGAAACTTTGCACGTAGGTCAGAACCCGCGGCCATTAGGGCCGGGCTGAAGATGGTACCCGGGCGTGGCAGGGGGGCTCAACAGCGCCCCCTGGAACGGAATCCGAACACTTGTCCATAAATCAAACACACTTGCATGTAATAATATGAAACTCGGAACACATATAGATCTCATGGGGCCGAACAACTTTCGTGCTCTAAGTTTTACGCCAGCCCAACAGGAAGTCGGCTATTATAGGTTGTTTGGAAACGCATGCTGTGGAATTTAATGTACTCCTCCTAGGGAATTCATCCAATCGCCTCCAAACTCGGTCAGCATGAAGTCAAGACATTGAGGATGCTAAATTGCGGACGGATTTTTGATATCTCGAACGGTTTGGCCGTGGCGAGGAAACGAATTTATGGCGAATAATGGAAACAGGAAATGTGTTATAACTTCTGCATAAATTGACTGATCTTGATGAAACTTCAGCAGTGTGTTCGTTGTCAGAGGCCGATCACATTGATGTGACTATTGTGAGTCAAAGTTATAGCGCCACCAACTGGCAGCAGGAAGTGTGTCACTTTAAAAATTCTTTGAAATCACCCTCTTATTTTTACCCGATTTGCTTCAAACTTTATGTGTATAATGTAAACACACGGCAGATGTAGACCTGTGAAAGGATTTTTGATATCTTTAATACTGTTGCCATGGCAACGCTTCAAACTTTAATATTCTTTTTTGATGCTTTTGAGACTCTTAACATACTTGAAATTGGATGAAACTCGACAGACACATCACATTTATTAGCCCGTAGACATGTGCAAAGTTTCAGAAACGGGCGTGGTGAGGGGCTCAGTAGCGCCACCTTTAGTCATAAGTGGGGGGGTTAGTTTTATCAACAGCAACAAAACTTGGTATGTGTATTGTTCTCATCAAGACGGACAACTTTCTAATTGACATTAACTATGTCCGACCAACAGGAAGAGAGATATTTTGGTTTGAATGTGGATTTTCTGAAGAATTTTCTCTCCCTCTCTCTGTGTCTCTGTGTGTGTGAGGGGAGGGGGGGATTTGACTATTGCTTTTATATTGATAATCAAGGTTTCAGGGGCTTTTGGGGTCCTTAACGTGCTCAAAAACTCTTCAAACTTTGCACACAAGTCAGAACCCCCTGCCATCAGGGACGGGCAGAAGCTGGTACCCGGGCATGGCTGGGGGGCTCAACAGCGCCCCCTTGAACGGGGTTCTAAAACTTGGTCCATATATCAAACACGCTTGCATGAATTAATATGAAACTCGGTACACATATAGATCTCATCGTGCCGAACAACTTTCCCCTGGTCAAGTTTTACACCAGCCCAACAGGAAGTCGGCTATTATGGGTTGTTTGGAAAACGCTTGCTGTGGAATGTGAAATACTCCTCCTAGAAAATTCACCGTGTCCCCTCCAAACTCGGTGTGCATGTAGTCAAGACTTTGAGGATGCTAAATTGTGGACGGATTTTTGATATCTCGAATGGTTTGGCCGTGGCGAGGAATCGAATTTATGGCGAGTAAAGAGAAACACGAAGTGGAATAACTTCTGCATACATTAACTGATCTTGATGAAACTTCAGCAGTGTGTTCGTGGTAAGAGGCCGATCAGATGGATGTAACTATTGTGAGTCAAAGTTATA
Organism: Abramis brama; assembly: GCF_963993115.1. NCBI lineage: Eukaryota > Metazoa > Chordata > Actinopteri > Cypriniformes > Leuciscidae > Abramis > Abramis brama. The sequence goes on along the minus strand of NC_139965.1, from coordinate 45,380,806 downwards.
GCGCCACCAACTGGCAGCAGGAAGTATGTCACTTTCAACATGCTTTTGACAAAAGTGGGGGGGTTAGTTTTAAGTACAGTAAAAAAAAAAATAGTTTTTATATTGTTCTCATCAAGCCGGACAACTTTCTAATTTACATTCATTAGCTCTGGCCATCAGGAAGTCAGATATTTTGGTCTGAATGTGGATTTTTTTTGCAAAATCAGCCTCTGAATTTTTAGCCACTCCTCTTACACTATTTATTTTATTCCCACCAGACTTTTTCAACGTGATGAAAATACATTAAATATGCTAAATTGTGAAAGAATAATAAATATCTCAAACGGTTTTGCTATGGCGAGGGATTAAAATAATGTCCAAAAAGGAAACACTAAAAGCCTAAAATCTTCTAAAAATGTAATTATATACCATTTATTTCTATATAAAAGTATACAAATATCACAACTAAACCCATTTTATCCTGTTTTTAAAAAGAATTTTATTCTAATTTTATTCTAAAATTAAAAACAGTAAAGTAAAAAAAAAAAACAAGTCATACATAGGGCTATACTGCCCTCTTGTGTCCAAAAGCACATCAAAATAGTATATAAAACTTTTTACCAGGTAGGCCAATATTCTATTTAAAGATACATTTATTAGGTATGTGTCTGAGGATATTTTCCCACCGGTTATTCGACGTGTGACACAAGCGGGTGCTTTTAAATTGCTAATATAAAAGTAAAAGAAAAATACAGACTTCCACACTGACATTGATAATGTTGCACACACAAATCACACAAGTTGGAAAGAATGATGCTTTTAAACAACACTAAACCGCCATTAGGTGTCGCCAGGCATCCATCTTAATAAGCGAGTCATTGATTCATTCGTTCAAACGATTCGTTCGAATGAGTCGATCATGATTAAGACAGATGTTTATGGATTGATCATTCAAACTTTGAGTCAACCGATTCCTTAAAAATGCTGAATCGTTCAGTTATGAGAAAACACGTGATGCGTGATGGTTCTGCTGTGATCTTTAACTATTTTCGCTGCTGAAACAGAACAAAAACAATCAATACTGCATCTAAAATGTAAGTGACTTAATTGTAACTGTTTATTAACCTGTTGTATGAAATCTAGGGGTGGGAGAAAAAATTGATTCTTAGATGCATCGCGATGCGGATGTGGACGATTCTGAATCAATTCACAAATGTCAAAAAATCGATTCTCTAAAAAAATATTTTTCTAATAACGTAATATTGACGGAACGCAACGGAGTAATATTGAAATATTGACGGAGCATCAATCATCATATTAGAATGATTTCTGAAGGATCATGTGACACTGAAGACTGGAGTAATGATGCTGAAAACTCAACTTTGATCACAGAAATTAATTGCTATGTAAAATATTTTAAAATTGAAAACAGCTGTTTTAAATTGGAATAATATTTCACAACATTACAGTTTTTGTTTGTATTTTTAATCAAATAAATGCAGCCTTGGTGAGCAGAAGAGACTTCTCCTAAAAACATTAAAAATCTTACTGACCCCAAACTTTTGAACGGTAATATATATATATATATATATATATATATATATATATATATATATGTATGTATGTGTGTGTATGTATGTATATATATATATATATATATATATATATATATATATATATATATAAATATAGCTGCGAGCAGCGATGGAGGGCCGAAGCCGGCGGTACCGCCAACCCGGTGCCTTTAGGTAACTAAAGGTACCGGGGTTGCGGTGCCACCGGCTTGGGCCCGTAATCGCTGCTCGCAGCTATATTTATTAGGGCCCAAGCCCTGAAAGGGCGAAGGCCCTATTGTTTTCGTTAGGATTATTAGGGCCCAAGCCCTGAAAGGGCGAAGGCCCTATTGTTTTCGGTAGGATTATTATTAGGGCCCAAGCCCTGAAAGGGCGAAGGCCCTATTGTTTTCGGTAGGATTATTATTATTATTATTATTATTATTATTTTGTCAACCTTTCGGGCACTTTTGGGGCCCTTAACATGCTCGAAAACTCTTGAAATTTTGCACACACGTCAGAACCCGCGGCCATCAGGGCCGGACTGAAGCTGGTACCCGGGCGTGGCAGGGGGGCTCGACAGCGCCCCCTGGAACGGGATCCAAACACGTGTCCATAAATCAAACACGCTTGCATGTAATAATATGAAACTCGGTACACATATAGATCTCATTGGGCCGAACAACTTTCGTGCTCTAAGTTTTACGCCAGCCAAACAGGAAGTTGGCTATTTAGCGTTGTTTGGAAACGCATGCTGTGGAATTTAATGTACTCCTCCTAGGGAATTCATCGATTCGCCTCCAAACTCGGTGTGCATGAAGTCAAGACATTGAGGATGCTAAATTGCGGACGGATTTTTGATATCTCGAACGGTTTGGCCGTGGCGAGGAAACAAATTTATGGCGAAAAAATGAAACAGGAAGTGTGTTATAACTTCTGCATACATTAACTGATCTTGATGAAACTTCAGCAGTGTGTTCGTTGTAAGAGGCCGATCACATGGATGTGACTATTGTGAGTCAAAGTTATAGCGCCACCAACAGGCAGCAGGAAGTACATCACTTTCAAAATGCTTTGAAATCAGTGTCTTATTTTTACCCGATTTGCTTCAAACTTTATGCGTACAATGTAGACACACGGCAGATGTAAACCTGTGAAAGGATTATTGATATCTTAGATACTGTTGCCGTGGCAACGCATCAAACTTTAATATTATTTTTTGATGCTTTTGAGACTCTTAACATACTTGAAATTGCATGAAACTCAACAGACACATCACATTTATTAGCCCGTAGACATGTGCAAAGTTTCAGAAACGGGCGTGGTGGAATGGCTCAGTAGCGCCACCTTTAGTCAAAAATGGGGGCTTAGTTTTTCCTAGAATCACAAAACTTGGTATGTGTATTGTTCTCATCAAGACGGACAACTTTCTAATTTACATGAACCATCTCCGACCAACAGGAAGAGAGATATTTTGGTTTGAATGTGGATTTTCTGAAGTTTTCTCTCCCTCTCTCTGTGTCTGTGTGTGTGTGAGGGGAGGGGGGGATTTGACTATTGCTTTTATATTGTTAATCAAGGTTTCAGGGGCTTTTGGGGTCCTTAACGTGCTCAAAAACTCTTGAAACTTTGCACACAGGTCAGAACCCACGGCCATCAGGGCCGGGCTGAAGCTGGTACCCGGGCGTGGCTGGGGGGCTCAACAGCGCCCCCTTGAACGGGGTTCTAAAACTTGATCCATATATCAAACACGCTCGCATGAATTAATATGAAACTCGGTACACATATAGATCTCATCGGGCCGAACAACTTTACCCCGGTCAAGTTTTACGCCAGCCCAACAGGAAGTCGGCTATTATGGGTTGTTTGGAAAACGCTTGCTGTGGAATGTGAAATACTCCTCCTAGAAAATTCACCGTGTCCCCTTCAAACTCGGTGTGCATGTAGTCAAGACTTTGAGGATGCTAAATTGCGGACGGATTTTTGATATCTCGAACGGTTTGGCTGTGGCGAGGAATCGAATTTATGGCGAGAAAAGAGAAACACGGAAGTGGAATAACTTCTGCATACATTAACTGATCTTGATGAAACTTCAGCAGTGTGTTCGTGGTAAGAGGCCGATCAGATGGATGTAGCTATTGTGAGTCAAAGTTATAGCGCCACCAACTGGCAGCAGGAAGTGTGTCACTTTCAACATGCTTTTGACAAAAGTGGGGGGGTTAGTTTTAACTACAGTAAAGAAAAAACAGTTTGTATATTGTTCTCATCAAGCCGGACAACTTTCTAATTTACATTCAATAGCTCTGGCCATCAGGAAGTCAGATATTTTGGTCTGAATGTGAATTTTTTTGCAAAATCAGCCTCTGAATTTTTAGCCACTCCTCTTAAACTATTTATTTTATTCGTACCAAACTTTTTCAACATGATGAAACTACATTAAATATGCTAAATTGTGAATGGATAATAAATATCTCAAATGGTTTTGCTATGGCGAAGGATTAAAGTAATGTCCAAAAAGGAAACACTAAAAATCTTCTAAAAATGTAATTATATACCATTTATTTCTATATAAAAGAATACAAATATCACAACTAAACCCATTTTATTCTGTTTTTGCAATTCAAGAAGAATGAAAAAGTTAAAACAGGCTATTTAGTGCTATTTGGTTCAACAAAAAAGCAAACATAGGGCTATACTGCCCTCTTGTGTCCAAAAGGACATCAAAATAGTATATAAAACTTTTTACCAGGTAGGCCAATATTGTATTTAAATATACATTTATTAGGTATGTGTCTGAGGATATTTTCCCACCGGTTAATCGACGTGTGACACGAGTGGGTGCTTTTAAATCGCTAATATAATAGTGAAAGAAAAATAATGATAATGTTGCACACACAAATCACACACATGTGGGAAAGAATGATGCTTTTAAACAACACTAAACCGCCATTAGGTGTCGCCAGGCATCCATCTTAATAAGCGAGTCATTGATTCATTCGTTCAAACGATTCGTTCGAATGAGTCGATCATGATTAAGACAGATGTTTATGGATTGATCATTCAATCTTTGAGTCAACCGATTCGTTAAAAATGCTGAATCGTTCAGTTATGAGAAAACACGTGATGGTTCTGCCGTGATCTTTGTTTAACTATTTTCGCTGCTGAAACAGAACAAAAACAGTCAACATTGAATCTAAAATGTAAGTGACTTAACTGTAACTGTTTATTAACCTGTTGTATGAAATCTAGGGGTGGGAGAAAAAATGTATTCTTAGATGCATCGCGATGCGGACGTGGACGATTCTGAATCGATTCACAAATGTCAAAAAATCGATTCTCTAAAAAAATATTTTTCTAATAACGTAATATTGACGGAAGGCAAAAGGCGGAACTCTAAGCGGACGTGCGTGCAGTCTGTGGCGCGCACATAACAGAGAAGTTTCTTCTGCTCACCAAGGCTGCATTTATTTGATTAAAAATACAAACAAAAACAGTAATATTGTAAAATATTATTCCAATTTAAAACGGCTGCTTTCTATTTTAATATATTTTAAACTGTTATTTATTCCTGTGATCAAAGCTGAGTTTTCAGCATCATTACTCCAGTCGTCACTGTCACATGATCCTTCAGAAATTATTCTAATATGATGATTGATACTCAAGAAACATTCATTATTATTTTAAATGTCGAAAACAGTTGTGTACAGTCTTTGATGAATAGAAAGTTCAAAAGAACAGCATTTATCTGAAATCTAAAGCTTTTGTAACGTTAAACACTACCGCTCAAAAGTTTTGGGTTAGTAATAATTACAATTTTATTTTTGGGGGAAATAAATAAAATAAATCAGTACTTTTATTTATGAAGGATGAGTTAAACTGATCAACAGTTACAGTAAAGACATTTATAATGTTAAAAATATATATATTTGAAATATATGCTGTTCTTTTGAACTTAACTTTCATCAAAGCATTTTGAAAAAAAAAATCTGTACACAACTGTTTTCAACATTGAAAATAATAATGAATATTTATTGAGCATCAATCATCATATTAGTATGATTTCTGAAGGATCATGTGACACTGAAGACTGGAGTAATGATGCTGAAAACTCAACTTTGATCACAGAAATGAATTACTATGTAAAATATTTAAAAATTGAAAACAGCTGTTTTAAATTGGAATAATATTTCACAATATTACTGTTTTTGTTTGTATTTTTAATCAATAAATGCAGCCTTGGTGAGCAGAAGAGACTTCTCCTAAAAACATTAAAAATCTTACTGACCCCAAACTTTTGAACAATAATATATATATATATATATATATATATATATATATATATATATATGTGTGTGTGTGTGTGTGTGTGTGTGTGTATATATATATATATATATATATATATATATATATATATATATATATATATAAATATAGCTGCAAGCAGCGATGGAGGGCCCAAGCCGGCGGTACCGCCACCCCGGTGCCTTTAGGTAACTAAAGGCACCGGGGTTGCGGTGCCACCGGCTTGGGCCCGTAATCGCTGCTCGCAGCTATATTTATTATTATTATTATTATTTTGTCAACCTTTCGGCCACTTTTGGGGCCCTTAACATGCTCGAAAACTCTTGAAATTTTGCACACAGGTCAGAACCCGCGGCCATCAGGGCCGGACTGAAGCTGGTACCCGGGCGTGGCAGGGGGGCTCTACAGCGCCCCCTGGAACGGGATCCGAACACTTGTCCATAAATCAGACACGCTTGCATGTAATAATATGAAACTCGGTACACATATAGAACTCATCGGGCCGAACAACTTTCGTGCTCTAAGTTTTACGCCAGCCCAACAGGAAGTCGGCTATTTAGGGTTGTTTGGAAACGCATGCTGTGGAATTTAATGTACTCCTCCTAGGGAATTCATCGATTCGCCTCCAAACTCGGTGTGCATGAAGTCAAGACATTGAGGATGCTAAATTGCGGACGGATTTTTGATATCTCGAACGGTTTGGCCGTGGCGAGGAAACGAATTTATGGCGAAAAAATGAAACAGGAAGTGTGTTATAACTTCTGCATACATTAACTGATCTTGATGAAACTTCAGCAGTGTGTTCGTTGTAAGAGGCCGATCGCACAGATGTGACTATTGTGAGTCAAAGTTATAGCGCCACCAACAGGCAGCAGGAAGTACATCACTATTAAAATGCTTTGAAATCACTGTCTTATTTTTACCAGATTTGCTTCAAACTTTATGTGTACAATGTAGACACACGGCAGATGTAAACCTGTGAAAGGATTATTGATATCTTAGATACTGTTGCCGTGGCAACGCATCAAACTTTAATATTCTTTTTTTATGCTTTTGAGACTCTTAACATACTTGAAATTGCATGAAACTCGACAGACACATCACATTTATTATCCAGTAGACATGTGCAAAGTTTCAGAAACGGGCGTGGTGAGGGGCTCAGTAGCGCCACCTTTAGTCATAAGTGGGGGTGTTAGTTTTATCAACAGTAACAAAACTTGGTATGTGTATTGTTCTCATCAAGACGGACAACTTTCTAATTTACATGAACCATCTCTGACCAACAGGAAGAGAGATATTTTGGTTTGAATGTGGATTTTCTGAAGAATTTTCTCTCACTCTCTGTGTCTGTGTGTGTGTGAGGGGAGGGGGGGATTTGACTATTGCTTTTATATTGTTAATCAAGGTTTCAGGGGCTTTTGGGGTCCTTAACGTGCTCAAAAACTCTTGAAACTTTGCACACAGGTCAGAACCCACGGCCATCAGGGCCGGGCTGAAGCTGGGACCCGGGCGTGGCTGGGGGGCTCAACAGCGCCCCCTTGAACGGGGTTCTAAAACTTGATCCATATATCAAACACGCTCGCATGAATTAATATGAAACTCGGTACACATATAGATCTCATCGGGCCGAACAACTTTACCCCGGTCAAGTTTTACGCCAGCCCAACAGGAAGTCGGCTATTATGGGTTGTTTGGAAAACGCTTGCTGTGGAATGTGAAATACTCCTCCTAGAAAATTCACCGTGCCCCCTTCAAACTCGGTGTGGATGTAGTCAAGACATTGAGGATGCTAAATTGCGGACGGATTTTTGATATCTCGAACGGTTTGGCTGTGGCGAGGAATCGAATTTATGGCGAGAAAAGAGAAACACGGAAGTGGAATAACTTCTGCATACATTAACTGATCTTGATGAAACTTCAGCAGTGTGTTCGTGGTAAGAGGCCGATCAGATGGATGTAGCTATTGTGAGTCAAAGTTATAGCGCCACCAACTGGCAGCAGGAAGTGTGTCACTTTCAACATGCTTTTGACAAAAGTGGGGGGGTTAGTTTTAACTACAGTAAAGAAAAAATAGTTTGTATATTGTTCTCATCAAGCCGGACAACTTTCTAATTTACATTCAATAGCTCTGGCCATCAGGAAGTCAGATATTTTGGTCTGAATGTGGATTTTTTTGCAAAATCAGCCTCTGAATTTTTAGCCACTCCTCTTAAACTATTTATTTTATTCGTACCAAACTTTTTCAACATGATGAAACTACATTAAATATGCTAAATTGTGAATGGATAATAAATATCTCAAACGGTTTTGCTATGGCGAGGGATTAAATAATGTCCAAAAAGGAAACACTAAAAATCTTCTAAAAATGTAATTATATACCATTTATTTCTATATAAAAGTATACAAATATCACAACTAAACCCATTTTATTCTGTTTTTGCAATTCAAGAAGAATGAAAAAGTTAAAACAGGCTATTTAGTGCTATTTGGTTCAACAAAAAAGCAAACATAGGGCTATACTGCCCTCTTGTGTCCAAAAGGACATCAAAATAGTATATAAAACTTTTTACCAGGTAGGCCAATATTGTATTTAAATATACATGTATTAGGTATGTGTCTGAGGATATTTTCCCACCGGTTAATCGACGTGTGACACGAGTGGGTGCTTTTAAATCGCTAATATAATAGTGTAAGAAAAATAATGATAATGTTGCACACACAAATCACACACATGTGGGAAAGAATGATGCTTTTAAACAACACTAAACCGCCATTAGGTGTCGCCAGGCATCCATCTTAATAAGCGAGTCATTGATTCATTCGTTCAAACGATTCGTTCGAATGAGTCGATCATGATTAAGACAGATGTTTATGGATTGATCATTCAATCTTTGAGTCAACCGATTCGTTAAAAATGCTGAATCGTTCAGTTATGAGAAAACACGTGATGCGTGATGGTTCTGCCGTGATCTTTGTTTAACTATTTTCGCTGCTGAAACAGAACAAAAACAGTCAACATTGCATCTAAAATGTAAGTGACTTAATTGTAACTGTTTATTAACCTGTTGTATGAAATCTAGGGGTGGGAGAAAAAATTTATTCTTAGATGCATCGCGATGCGGACGTGGACGATTCTGAATCGATTCACAAATGTCAAAAAATCGATTCTCTAAAAAAATATTTTTCTAATAACGTAATATTGACGGAAGGCAAAAGGCGGAACTCTAAGCGGACGTGCGTGCAGTCTGTGGCGCGCACATAACAGAGAAGTTTCTTCTGCTCACCAAGGCTGCATTTATTTGATTAAAAATACAAACAAAAACAGTAATATTGTAAAATATTATTCCAATTTAAAACAGCTGCTTTCTATTTTAATATATTTTAAACTGTTATTTATTCCTGTGATCAAAGCTGAGTTTTCAGCATCATTACTCCAGTCGTCACTGTCACATGATCCTTCAGAAATTATTCTAATATGATGATTGATACTCAAGAAACATTCATTATTATTTTAAATGTCGAAAACAGTTGTGTACAGTCTTTGATGAATAGAAAGTTCAAAAGAACAGCATTTATCTGAAATCTAAAGCTTTTGTAACGTTAAACACTACCGCTCAAAAGTTTTGGGTTAGTAATAATTAAAATTTTATTTTTTGGGGAAATAAATAAAATAAATCAGTACTTTTATTTATGAAGGATGAGTTAAACTGATCAACAGTTACAGTAAAGACATTTATAATGTTAAAAATATATATATTTGAAATATATGCTGTTCTTTTGAACTTTACATTCATCAAAGCATTTTGAAAAAAAAAAAAATCTGTACACAACTGTTTTCAACATTGAAAATAATAATGAATATTTATTGAGCATCAATCATCATATTAGTATGATTTCTGAAGGATCATGTGACACTGAAGAGTGGAGTAATGATGCTGAAAACTCAACTTTGATCACAGAAATGAATTACTATGTAAAATATTTAAAAATTGAAAACAGCTGTTTTAAATTGGAATAATATTTCACAATATTACTGTTTTTGTTTGTATTTTTAATCAATAAATGCAGCCTTGGTGAGCAGAAGAGACTTCTCCTAAAAACATTAAAAATCTTACTGACCCCAAACTTTTGAACAATAATATATATATATATATATATATATATATATATATATATATATATATGTATGTGTGTGTATATATATATATATATATATATATATATATATATATATATATATATATATAAATAGCTGCGAGCAGCGATGGAGGGCCAAAGCCGGCGGTACCGCCACCCCGGTGCCTTTAGGTAACTAAAGGCACCGGGGTTGCGGTGCCACCGGCTTGGGCCCGTAATCGCTGCTCGCAGCTATATTTATTATTATTAGGGGCCAAGCACCGAAGGTGCGGAGGCACCTATTGTATCTGTTCCGTTTCTTATTATTATTATTATTATTAGGGGCCAAGCACCGAAGGTGCGGAGGCACCTATTGTATCTGTTCCCGTTCTTATTATTATTATTCTTCTTCTTCCGCCATGGGAGTCTATGGCAGCCCATAGAACCGATTGCGGGAAAGTTGTTTTGGTTTGACATTCTGATAGAGGACAGTCCCAACATTAAGTACACCAATTTTGGTGTGTCTAAGTCATTCCCTCTAGCGCCACCACCTGTCCAAAGTTTCACTTTTACTTTGCTAATAACTTTTGAACCGTAAGGCCAATCAGCGAAATCCTTTTTTCCTCTGATTCCTGAGCTCATGACGATTCGATTGCACCCTATATCGTCATTTTCCGTCATAAAAACATGGCCGCCATTTTGAATTTTCCTAAAAAGGTACTTTTTCGAACTCGTCCTAGACGGTTTGTCCGATTTGCACGAAAATTGAATCGGATCATCTTCAGGCAGGGGTGACAAAAAGTTATTAAAATCTTGTTGATTCGTCAAACCGTTTTCGATAAACGCTCGAACAAATTTTACGTAGCGCTTGCAAAAACAGTCGTAAGGCTGTATCTCCGCAACGGTTTATCGTATTCAGACCAAACTTGGTACATGTACTCACAAGCATGACCTGAGGCTACATGCTGCGTTTCGACACAGCGCCACCTACAGGTCCGGAGATATGAAAAATGGCTATTTTTGCTTATAACTTCTGAACAGTTTGTCCAAAAATCATAAAATTGGTCTTGATAGATTCAGGGCGTCATGCCGAGTCGACTGATATCCAATTTTGCCATATCGGCCAATTTGACTGTCGGCCATTTTGAATTTTGTGCTAAAATGCTGTATTTTAACAACGCATGAACGGATTGTTACGAAACTTGGTATGGGTCATCAGCACGATGTCCTGAAGGAGTGTGAGAAGTTTCGAAACAGCGCCACCTAGTGGTGAATTTTTTTTTTCAAATGCTTATAACTTTGGGTGTGATCGACTTATTTTCACGAAACTCATCTCATTGGCCTCCTGAATCGTTGCCGAGTCCAACGATACCAAACATGTTAGGTTTCGCCTAACGGTTTGTGTAGCATTGTGATTTAGCGCTTAAAAAACATTAGGCTATATCTTCGAAACCGTTTGTCCGATTGAGACGAAACCACCGTCAGAAGTTTGCAATCATAGCTTGTTAACTATATGCTAATGCCCAAATGTGAAAATATTGATGTTTAGGGGTAGTAATATTCAATCAAAGTCATGTGTCAGTCATTTTTTACGTGTTTTTTCATATAAATGTCTATAACTCCGAAGCAAATTGAGATTTTTGCACCAAAATCGACACATATATGTATGGGCTCACTCTGATGACACATAAAAAAAATGGTGGGACTGAGCCTCTTGGTGGCGCTATAATAGAACAAAACATGAAATTCCCATTGATTTCAATAGAGTTTTGTGAAATAAAATGCTATACTAAACAAATGCATTGGTGTAATATTACGAAACTCAGAATGTGCCTTCAGCACCATCCCCTGAAGGTACTCAAAATATTTCGAAACAGCGCCACCTAGTGGTCAAAAGTTATAACAAAATTTCCAAAAAGGCTAATAACTTTTGAATAAATCTGTCTATTGAAATGCCACTGGTCTTAATAGATTCCTTGGGTCAAGCCGAGAACATAGATACCAAGTTTTCCTTATTTGGCCGAACTTCCTGTCCGCCATCTTGATGTTCAGTCAAAACCTACTTTTTCGAACTCCTCCTAGACCGTTTGTCCGATTTTCACCAAAATCGAATCGTATCATCTCCAGACCGTGCCGACTAAAAGTTATGGATTTCGTGTCGATAGACGAAACCGTTTTCGTATAGCGCAGCAGCAAAGTTGAGGCATGATGCTAATAGCACTATTCAGGCTTTATCTCTGCAATGCCTTGACATATTGACACCAAACTTTGTATGTGTCATTGTCACTTCACTCTGACCACATCACATCAGTTTTGTAACTGCGCCACCTATTGGTCGAAAGTGATAATCCATAAAATCATATTTTTAATTATTGTTTCTATGATTTTTCAGGCATTTTGCATAAAATCCTCTTTAAAGTCTATAATTGCTCATTGTTGCAGTTGGTCTGACACTTTCAGACATGTCGGCATGTCTTGTCGTCTTATTCTGCTTGGCCCCGGTAATTGCTGCTTGCAGCTATATTTAGGGGCCAAGCACCGAAGGTGCGGAGGCACCTATTGTATCTGTTCCGTTTCTTATTATTATTATTAGGGGCCAAGCACCGAAGGTGCGGAGGCACCTATTGTATCTGTTCCCGTTCTTATTATTAGGGGCCAAGCACCGAAGGTGCGTAGGCACCTATTGTATCTGTTCCCGTTCTTATTATTATTATTCTTCCTTCTTCCAACTGGGAGTCTATGGCAGCCCATAGAACCGAATGCGGGAAAGTTGTTTTGGTTTGACATTCTGATAGAGGACAGTCCCAACATTAAATACACCAATTTTGGTGTGTCTAAGTCATTCCCTCTAGCGCCACCACCTGTCCAAAGTTTCACTTTTATTTTGCTAATAACTTTTGAACCGTAAGGCCAATCAACACAATTATTTTTCTCTCTGATTCCTGAGCTCATGCCAATTCGATTGCACCCTATGACATCATTTCTGTCATAACAATATGGCCGCCATTTTGAATTTATCTAAAAAGCTACTTTTTCGAACTCGTCCTAGACGGTTTGTCCGATTTGCACGAAAATTGAACCAGATCATCTACAGACCATGCTGACAAAAAGTTATGGAATTCAAGTTGATTCGCTTAACAGTTTTCGATAAACCCACGAATACATTTTACGTAGCGCTTGCGAAAACAGATGTAAGGCCGTATCTCCGCAACGCTTTATCGGATTCAGACCAAACTTGGTACATGTCATCACAAGCATGACCTGAGGCTACATGCTGTGTTTCGGCGCAGCGCCACCTACTGGTCCGGAGATATGAAAAATGGCTATTTTTGCTTATAACTTCTGAACAGTTTGTCCAAAAATCATAAAATTGGTCTCGTTAGATTCAGGGTAACATGCCGAGTCGACTGATATCCAATATTACCATATCGGCCATTTTGACTGTCGGCCATTTTGAATTTTGTGCTAAAATGCTGTATTTTAAGAACGCATGAACAGATTGTTACGAAACGTGGTATGGGTCATCAGCACAATGCCCTGAATGAGCCTGAGAAGTTTCGAAACAGCGCCACCTAGTGGTGAATTTTTTTTTTCAAATGCTTATAACTTTGGGTGTGGTCGACTTATTTTCACGAAACTCATCTTTTTAGACTCCTGAATCGTTGCCGAGTCCTATGATACCAAACATGCTAGGTTTCGCCTTACGGTTTGTGTAGCGTTGTGATTTAGCGCTTAAAAAACATTTGGCTATATCTTTGAAACCGCTAGTCCGATCGAGATGAAACCACCGTCAGAAGTTTGGAAACATAGGTCGATAGCTATACGCCAATGCCCAAATGCGAAAATATTGATGTTTAGGGGTAGTAAATTCCAAACAAAGTCATGTGTCAGTCATTTTTTACATGTTTTTTCATATAAATGTCTATAACTCCGAAGCGAATTGAGATATTTTCACCAAAATCGACACACATATGTATGAGCTCACTCTGAGGACATGTAAAAAAGATGGTGGGACTCAGCCTCTTGGTGGCGCTATAATAGAACAAAACATGAAATTCCCATTGACTTCAATGCAGTTTTGTGAAATAAAATGCTATACTAAACAAATGCATTGGTGTAATATTACGAAACTCAAAATGTGCCATCAGCACCATCCCCTGAAGGTACCCAAAATATTTCGAGACAGTGCCACCTAGTGGTCAAAAGTTATAACAAAATTTACAAAACTGCTAATAACTTTTGAATAAGTTGGCCTATTGTAATGCAACTGGTCTTAATAGATTCCTTGGGTCAAGACGAGAACATAGATACCAAGGTTTCCTTATTTGGCCTAGCTTCCTGTCCGCCATCTTGATTTTCAGTCAAAACCTACTTTTTCGAACTCCTCCTAGACCGTTTGTCCGATTTTCACCAAAATCGAATCGTATCATCTCCAGACTGTGCTGACTAAAAGTTGTGGATTTCGTGTCTATAGACGAAACCGTTTTCGTATAGCGTAGCAGCAAAGTTGAGGCATGATGCTAAAAGCACTATTCAGGCTTTATCTCTGCAATGCCTTGACATATTGACACCAAACTTTGTATGTGTCATTGTCACTTCACTCTGACCACATCACATCAGTTTTGTAACTGCGCCACAGATTGGTCGAAAGTGATAATCCATTAAATCATATTTCGAATGACTTTTTATATGATTTTTCAGCCATTTCGCCTAAAATCCTCTTTAAATGTATTTAATTGCTCATTGTTGCAGTTGGTCTGACACCTTCAGCCATGTTGGCATATCCTGTCGTCTGCTTGCGCTTGGCCCCGATAATTGCTGCTTGCAGCTATATTTATTAGGGGCCAAGCACCGAAGGTGCGGAGGCACCTATTGTATCTGTTCCGTTTCTTATTATTATTATTATTATTATTATTAGGGGCCAAGCACCGAAGGTGCGGAGGCACCTATTGTATCTGTTCCCGTTCTTATTATTATTATTCTTCTTTTTTTTCTTCCGACTTGGCGTCTATGGCAGCCCATAGTACCGATTGCGGGAAAGTTGTTTTGGTTTGACATTCTGATAGAGGACAGTCCCAACATTAAATACACCAATTTTGGTGTTTCTAAGTCATTCCCTCTAGCGCCACCAACTGTCCAAAGTTTCACTTTTATTTTGCTAATAACTTTTGAAATGTAAGGCCAATCAACAAAATTATTTTTTCCTCTGATTCCTGAGCTCATGCCGATTCGATTGCATCCCATGACTTCATTTTCCGTAGTAAAATAGGGCCGCCATTTTGAATCATTCGAGAAACCTACTTTTTCGAACTCGTCCTAGACGGTTTGTCCGATTTGCACGAAAATTGAACCAGATCATCTTCAGGCAGTGCTGACAAAAAGATATGGAATTCAAATTGATTCGTCAAACCGTTTTCGATAAACGCACAAACAAATTTTACGTAGTGCTTGCAAAAACAGTCGTAAGGCTGTATCTCCGCAACGGTTTATCGTATTCAGACCAAACTTGGTACATGTAATCCCAAGCATGACCTGAGGCAACATGCTGCGTTTCGTCGCAGCGCCACCTACTGGTCCGGAGATATGAAAAATGGCTATTTTTGCTTATAACTTCTGAACAATTTGTCCAAAAATCATAAAATTGGTCTTGTTAGATTCAGAGCAACATGCCGAGTCGACTGATATCCAATTTTACCATATCGGCCATTTTGACTGTCGGCCATTTTGAATTTTGTGCTAAAATGCTGTATTTTAAGAACGCATGAACGGATTGTTACGAAACTTGGTATGGGTCATCAGCACAATGTCCTGAAGGAGCGTGAGAAGTTTCGAAACAGCGCCACCTTGTGGTGAATTTTTTTTTTCAAACGCTTATAACTTTGGGTGTGGTCGACTTATTTTCACGAGACTCATCTAATTAGTATCCTGAAACCTTGCCGAGTCCTACGATACCAAACATGCTAGGTTTCGCCTTACGGTTTGTGTAGCGTTGTGATTTAGCGCTTAAAAAACATTTGGCTATATCTTCGAAACCGATTGTCCGATCGAGACGAAACCTCCGTCAGAAGTTTGGAAACATAGGTCGATAGCTATATGTCAATGCCCAAATGCGAAAATATTGATGTTTAGGGGTAGTAAAATTCAAACAAAGTCTTGTGTCAGTCATTTTTTACGTGTTTTTTCATATAAATGTCTATAACTCTAAAGCAAATTGAGATATTTTCACCAAAACTGACACACATATGTATGGGCTCACTCTGAGGACACGTAAAAAAAATTGTGGGACTGAGCCTCTTGGTGGCGCTATAATAGAACAAAACATGAAATTCCCATTGACTTCAATACAGTTTTGTGATATAAAATGCTATTTTCATTCAAAATCTACTTTTTCGAACTCCTCCCACACCGTTTGTCCGATTTTCACCAAAATCGAATTGTATCATCTCCAGACTGTGCCGACTAAAAGTTATGGATTTCGTGTCAATTGACGAAACCGTTTTCGTATAGCGCAGCAGCAAAGTTGAGGCATGATGCTAAAAGCATTATTCAGGCTTTATCTCTGCAATGCCTTGAGATATTGACACCAAACTTTGTACGTGTCATTGTCACTTCACTCTGACCACATCACATCAGTTTTGTTAACTGCGCCACCTATTGGTCGAAAGTGATAATCCATTAAATCATATTTTTAATTATTGTGTCTATGATTTTTCAGGCATTTTGCCTAAAATCCTCTTCAAACGTCTTTAATTGCTCATTGTTGCAGTTGGTCTGACACTTTCAGACATGTCGAAATGTCTTGTCGTCTAATTCTGCTTGGCCCCGGTAATTGCTGCTTGCAGCTATATTTATTATTATTATTATTCTTCCGCCATGGGAGTCTATGGCAGCCCATAGAACCGATTGCGGGAAAGTTGTTTTGGTTTGACATTCTGATAGAGGACCGTCTCAACATTAAATACACCAATTTTGGTGTTTCTAAGTCATTCCCTCTAGCGCCACCACCTGTCCAAAGTTTCACTTTTATTTTGCTAATAACTTTTGAACCGTAAGGCCAATCAGCGAAATTCTTTTTTCCTCTGATTCCTGAGCTCATGGCGATTCGATTGCACCCTATGACGTCATTTGCCGTCATAAAAATATGGCCGCCATCTTGAATTTTCAAAAAAAGCTACTTTTTCGAACTCGTCCTAGACGGTTTGTCCGATTTGCACGAAAATTGAACCAGATCATCTTCAGGTAGTGCTGACAAAAAGTTATGGAATTCAAATGGATTCGTCAAACCGTTTTCAATAAACGCACAAATACATTTTACGTAGCGCTAGCAAAAACAGTCGTAAGGCCGTATCTCCGCAACGGTTTATCGTATTCAGACCAAACTTGGTACATGTACTCACAAGCATGACCTGAGGCTACATGCTGTGTTTCGGCGCAGCGCCACCTACTGGTCCGGAGATATGAAAAATGGCTATTTTTGCTTATAACTTCTGAACAGTTTGTCCAAAAATCATACAATTGGTCTCGTTAGATTCAGGGCAACATGCCGAGTCGACTGATATCCAATTTGACCATATCGGTCATTTTGGCTGTCGGCCATTTTGAATTTTGTGCTAAAATTCTGTATTTTATGAACGCATGAACGGATTGTTACGAAACGTGGTATGGGTCATCAGCACAATGCCCTGAATGAGCCTGAGAAGTTTCGAAACAGCGCCACCTAGTGGTGAATTTTTTTTTTCAAATGCTTATAACTTTGGGTGTGGTCGACTTATTTTCACGAAACTCATCTTTTTAGACTCCTGAATCGTTGCCGAGTCCTACGATACCAAACATGCTAGGTTTTGCCTTACGGTTTGTGTAGCGTTGTGATTTAGCGCTTAAAAAACATTTGGCTATATCTTTGAAACCGCTAGTCCGATCGAGACGAAACCACCGTCAGAAGTTTGGAAACATAGGTCGATAGCTATACACCAATGCCCAAATGCGAAAATATTGATGTTTAGGGGTACTAATTTCCAATCAAAGTCATGTGTCAGTCATTTTTTTCGTGTTTTTTCATATAAATGTCTATAACTCCGAAGCGAATTGAGATATTTTCACCAAAATTGACACACATATGTATGGGCTCACTCTGAGGACACGTAAAAAAAATTGTGGGACTGAGCCTCTTGGTGGCGCTATAATTGAACAAAATATGAAATTCCCATTGACTTCAATACAGTTTTGTGAAATAAAATGCTATACTAAACAAATGCATTGGTGTAATATTACGAAACTCAGATTGTGTCATCAGCACCATCCCCTGAAGGCAACCAAAATATTTCAAGACAGCGCCACCTAGTGGTCAAAAGTTATAACAAAATTTCCAAAAAGGCTAATAACTTTTGAATAAATCTGGCTATTGAAATGCCACGGGTCTTAATAGATTCCTTGGGTGAAGCCGAGAACATAGATACCAAGTTTTACTTATTTGGCCAAACTTCCTGTCCGCCATCTTGATTTTCATTCAAAACCTACTTTTTCGAACTCCTCCTAGACCGTTTGTCCGATTTTCACCAAAATCGAATCGTATCATCTCCAGATTGTGCCGACAAAAAGTTATGGATTTCGTGTTGATTGATGAAACCGTTTTTGTATAGCACAGCAGCAAAGTTGAGGCATGATGCCAAAATGACTATTCAGGCTTTATATCTGCAATGCCTCGACATATTGACACAAAACTTTGTATGTGTCACTGTCTCCTTACTCTGACCACACCACATCAATTTCGTAACAGCGCCACCTTTTGGTCAAAAGTGACAATCCATTAAATCATATTTTGAATCACTTTTTACATGATTTTTCAGCCATTTCGCCTAAAATCCTCTTTAAATGTCTTTAATTGCTCATTGTTGCAGTTGGTCTGACACTTTCAGACATGTTGGCATGTCTTGTCGTCTTATTCTGCTTGGCCCCGGTAATTGCTGCTTGCAGCTATATTTATTATTCTTCTTCTTCCGCCATGGGAGTCTATGGCAGCCCATAGAACCGATTGCGGGAAAGTTGTTTTGGTTTGACATTCTGATAGAGGACAGTCCCATCATTAAGTACACCAATTTTGGTGTGTCTAAGTCATTCCCTCTAGCGCCACCACCTGTCCAAAGTTTCACTTTTACTTTGCTAATAACTTTTGAACCGTAAGGCCAATCAGCAAAATCCGTTTTTCCTCTGATTCCTGAGCTCATGACGATTCGATTGCACCCTATATCGTCATTTTCCGTCATAAAAACATGGCCGCCATTTTGAATTTTCCTAAAAAGGTACTTTTTCGAACTCGTCCTAGACGGTTTGTCCGATTTGCACGAAAATTGAATCGGATCATCTTCAGGCAGGGCTGACAAAAAGTTATTAAAATCTTTTTGATTCGTCAAACCGTTTTCGATAAACGCTCGAACAAATTTTACGTAGCGCTTGCAAAAACAGTCGTAAGGCTGTATCTCCGCAACGGTTTATCGTATTCAGACCAAACTTGGTACATGTACTCACAAGCATGACCTGAGGCTACATGCTGCGTTTCGGCACAGCGCCACCTACAGGTCCGGAGATATGAAAAATGGCTATTTTTGCTTATAACTTCTGAACAGTTTGTCCAAAAATCATAAAATTGGTCTTGATAGATTCAGGGCGTCATGCCGAGTCGACTGATATCCAATTTTGCCATATCGGCCAATTTGACTGTCGGCCATTTTGAATTTTGTGCTAAAATGCTGTATTTTAACAACGCATGAACGGATTGTTACGAAACTTGGTATGGGTCATCAGCACGATGTCCTGAAGGAGTGTGAGAAGTTTCGAAACAGCGCCACCTAGTGGTGAATTTTTTTTTCCAAATGCTTATAACTTTGGGTGTGATCGACTTATTTTCACGAAACTCATCTCATTGGACTCCTGAATCGTTGCCGAGTCCAACGATACCAAACATGTTAGGTTTCGCCTAACGGTTTGTGTAGCATTGTGATTTAGCGCTTAAAAAACATTAGGCTATATCTTCGAAACCGTTTGTCCGATTGAGACGAAACCACCGTCAGAAGTTTGGAATCATAGCTTGTTAACTATACACTAATGCCCAAATGTGAAAATATTGATGTTTAGGGGTAGTAATATTCAATCAAAGTCATGTGTCAGTAATTTTTTACGTGTTTTTTCATATAAATGTCTATAACTCCGAAGCAAATTGAGATTTTTGCACCAAAATCGACACATATATGTATGGGCTCACTCTGATGACACATAAAAAAAATGGTGGGACTGAGCCTCTTGGTGGCGCTATAATAGAACAAAACATGAAATTCCCATTGATTTCAATAGAGTTTTGTGAAATAAAATGCTATACTAAACAAATGCATTGGTGTAATATTACGAAACTCAGAATGTGCCTTCAGCACCATCCCCTGAAGGTACTCAAAATATTTCGAAACAGCGCCACCTAGTGGTCAAAAGTTATAACAAAATTTCCAAAAAGGCTAATAACTTTTGAATAAATCTATCTATTGAAATGCCACTGGTCTTAATAGATTCCTTGGGTCAAGCCGAGAACATAGATACCAAGTTTTCCTTATTTGGCCGAACTTCCTGTCCGCCATCTTGATGTTCAGTCAAAACCTACTTTTTCGAACTCCTCCTAGACCGTTTGTCCGATTTTCACCAAAATCGAATCGTATCATCTCCAGACCGTGCCGACTAAAAGTTATGGATTTCGTGTCGATAGACGAAACCGTTTTCGTATAGCGCAGCAGCAAAGTTGAGGCATGATGCTAATAGCATTAATTAAGGCTTTATCTCTGCAATGCCTTGACATATTGACACCAAACTTTGTATGTGTCATTGTAACTTCACTCTGACCACATCACATCAGTTTTGTAACTGCGCCACCTATTGGTCGAAAGTGATAATCCATCAAATCATATTTTTAATTATTGTTTCTATGATTTTTCAGGCATTTTGCCTAAAATCCTCTTTAAATGTCTTTAATTGCTCATTGTTGCAGTTGGTCTGACACTTTCAGACATGTCGGCATGTCTTGTCGTCTTATTCTGCTTGGCCCCGGTAATGGCTGCTTGCAGCTATATTTATTATTATTATTATTCCGCTCTGGGAGTCTATGGCAGCCCATAGAACCGATTGCGGGAAAGTTGTTTTGGTTTGACATTCTGATAGAGGACAGTCCCAACATTAAATTCACCAATTTTGGTGTGTCTAAGTCATTCCCTCTAGCGCCACCAACTGTCCAAAGTTTCACTTTTATTTTGCTAATAACTTTTGAACCGTAAGGCCAATCAACAAAATTCTTTTTTCTTCTGATTCCTGAGCTCATGGCGATTCGATTGCACCCTATGACGTCATTTTGCGTCATAAAAATATGTCCGCCATTTTGAATTTTTTGTAAAACCTACTTTTTCGAACTCGTCCTAGACGGTTTGTCCGATTTGCATGAAAATTGAACCAGATCATCTTCAGGTAGTGCTGACCAAAAGTTATGGAATTCAAATTGATTCGTCAAACCGTTTTCGATAAACGCTCAAACTAATTTTACGTAGCGCCTGCAAAAACAGTCGTAAGGCCGTATCTCCGCAACGGTTTATCGTATTCAGACCAAACTTGGTACATGTACTCACAAGCATGACCTGAGGCTACATGCTGCGTTTCGGCGCAGCGCCACCTACTGGACCGGAGATATGAAAAATGGCTATTTTTGCTTATAACTTCTGAACAGTTTGTCCAAAAATCATAAAATTGGTCTTGTTAGATTCAGGGCGACATGCCGAGTCGACTGATATCCAATTTTGCCATATCGGCCATTTTGACTGTCGGCCATTTTGAATTTTGTGCTAAAATGCTGTATTTTAACAACGCATGAACGGATTGTTACGAATCTTGGTATGGGTCATCAGCACGATGTCCTGAAGAAGTGTGAGAAGTTTCGAAACAGCGCCACCTAGTGGTGAATTTTTTTTTTCAAATGCTTATAACTTTGGGTGTGGTCGACTTATTTTCACGAAACTCATCTCATTAGACTCCTGAATCGTTGCCGAGTCCAACGATACCAAACATGCTAGGTTTTGCCTTACGGTTTGTGTAGCGTTGTGATTTAGCGCTTAAAAAACATTTGGCTATATCTTCGAAACCGTTTGTCCGATCGAGACGAAACCACCGTCAGAAGTTTGGAAACATAGGTCGTTAGCAATACACCAATGCCCAAATGCGAAAATATTGATGTTTAGGGGTAGTAATATTCAATCAAAGTCATGTGTCAGTCATTTTTTTCGTGTTTTTTCATATAAATGTCTATAACTCCGAAGCAAATTGAGATTTTTGCACCAAAATCGACACATATATGTATGGGCTCACTCTGAGGACACATAAAAAAAATGGTGGGACTGAGCCTCTTGGTGGCGCTATAATAGAACAAAACATGAAATTCCCATTGACTTCAATGCAGTTTTGTGAAATAAAATGCTATACTAAACAAATGCATTGGTGTAATATTACGAAACTCAGAATGTGCCATCAGCACCATCCCCTGAAGGTACCCAAAATATTTAGAGACAGCGCCACCTAGTGGTCAAAAGTTATAACAACATTTCCAAAACTGCTAATAACTTTTGAATACATCGGCCTATGTAAATGCCACTGGTCTTAATAGATTCCTTGGGTCAAGCCGAGAACATAGATACCAAATTTTCCTTATTTGGTCAAACTTCTTGTCCGCCATCTTGATTTTCATTCAAAACCTACTTTTTCGAACTCCTCCTAGACCGTTTGTCCGATTTTCACCAAAATCGAATCGTATCATCTCCAGACCGTGCCGACTAAAAGTTATGGATTTCGTGTCGATAGACGAAACCGTTTTCGTATAGCGCAGCAGCAAAGTTGAGGCATGATGCTAATAGCATTAATTAAGGCTTTATCTCTGCAATGCCTTGATATATTGACACCAAACTTTGTATGTGTCATTGTAACTTCACTCTGACCACATCACATCAGTTTTGTAACTGCGCCACCTATTGGTCGAAAGTGATAATCCATCAAATCATATTTTTAATTATTGTTTCTATGATTTTTCAGGCATTTTGCCTAAATCCTCTTTAAATGTCTTTAATTGCTCATTGTTGCAGTTGGTCTGACACTTTCAGACATGTCGGCATGTCTTGTCGTCTTATTCTGCTTGGCCCCGGTAATGGCTGCTTGCAGCTATATTTAGGGGCCAAGCACCGAAGGTGCGGAGGCACCTATTGTTTTTGTTCGCGTTCTTATTATTAGGGGCCAAGCACCGAAGGTGCGTAGGCACCTATTGTATCTGTTCCTGTTCTTATTATTATTATTCTTCCTTCTTCCAACTGGGAGTCTATGGCAGCCCATAGAACCGAATGCGGGAAAGTTGTTTTGGTTTGACATTCTGATAGAGGACAGTCCCAACATTAAATACACCAATTTTGGTGTGTCTAAGTCATTCCCTCTAGCGCCACCACCTGTCCAAAGTTTCACTTTTATTTTGCTAATAACTTTTGAACCGTAAGGCCAATCAACAAAATTATTTTTCTCTCTGATTCCTGAGCTCATGCCAATTCGATTGCACCCTATGACATCATTTCTGTCATAACAATATGGCCGCCATTTTGAATTTATCTAAAAAGCTACTTTTTCGAACTCGTCCTAGACGGTTTGTCCGATTTGCACGAAAATTGAACCAGATCATCTACAGACCATGCTGACAAAAAGTTATGGAATTCAAGTTGATTCGCTTAACAGTTTTCGATAAACCCACGAATACATTTTACGTAGCGCTTGCGAAAACAGATGTAAGGCCGTATCTCCGCAACGCTTTATCGGATTCAGACCAAACTTGGTACATGTCATCACAAGCATGACCTGAGGCTACATGCTGTGTTTCGGCGCAGCGCCACCTACTGGTCCGGAGATATGAAAAATGGCTATTTTTGCTTATAACTTCTGAACAGTTTGTCCAAAAATCATACAATTGGTCTCGTTAGATTCAGGGTAACATGCCGAGTCGACTGATATCCAATATTACCATATCGGCCATTTTGACTGTCGGCCATTTTGAATTTTGTGCTAAAATGCTGTATTTTAAGAACGCATGAACAGATTGTTACGAAACGTGGTATGGGTCATCAGCACAATGCCCTGAATGAGCCTGAGAAGTTTCGAAACAGCGCCACCTAGTGGTGAATTTTTTTTTTCAAATGCTTATAACTTTGGGTGTGGTCGACTTATTTTCACGAAACTCATCTTTTTAGACTCCTGAATCGTTGCCGAGTCCTATGATACCAAACATGCTAGGTTTCGCCTTACGGTTTGTGTAGCGTTGTGATTTAGCGCTTAAAAAACATTTGGCTATATCTTTGAAACCGCTAGTCCGATCGAGATGAAACCACCGTCAGAAGTTTGGAAACATAGGTCGATAGCTATACGCCAATGCCCAAATGCGAAAATATTGATGTTTAGGGGTAGTAAATTCCAAACAAAGTCATGTGTCAGTCATTTTTTACATGTTTTTTCATATAAATGTCTATAACTCCGAAGCGAATTGAGATATTTTCACCAAAATCGACACACATATGTATGAGCTCACTCTGAGGACATGTAAAAAAGATGGTGGGACTCAGCCTCTTGGTGGCGCTATAATAGAACAAAACATGAAATTCCCATTGACTTCAATGCAGTTTTGTGAAATAAAATGCTATACTAAACAAATGCATTGGTGTAATATTACGAAACTCAAAATGTGCCATCAGCACCATCCCCTGAAGGTACCCAAAATATTTCGAGACAGTGCCACCTAGTGGTCAAAAGTTATAACAAAATTTACAAAACTGCTAATAACTTTTGAATAAGTTGGCCTATTGTAATGCAACTGGTCTTAATAGATTCCTTGGGTCAAGACGAGAACATAGATACCAAGGTTTCCTTATTTGGCCTAGCTTCCTGTCCGCCATCTTGATTTTCAGTCAAAACCTACTTTTTCGAACTCCTCCTAGACCGTTTGTCCGATTTTCACCAAAATCGAATCGTATCATCTCCAGACTGTGCTGACTAAAAGTTATGGATTTCGTGTCTATAGACGAAACCGTTTTCGTATAGCGTAGCAGCAAAGTTGAGGCATGATGCTAAAAGCACTATTCAGGCTTTATCTCTGCAATGCCTTGACATATTGACACCAAACTTTGTATGTGTCATTGTCACTTCACTCTGACCACATCACATCAGTTTTGTAACTGCGCCACAGATTGGTCGAAAGTGATAATCCATTAAATCATATTTCGAATGACTTTTTATATGATTTTTCAGCCATTTCGCCTAAAATCCTCTTTAAATGTATTTAATTGCTCATTGTTGCAGTTGGTCTGACACCTTCAGCCATGTTGGCATATCCTGTCGTCTGCTTGCGCTTGGCCCCGATAATTGCTGCTTGCAGCTATATTTATTATTATTCTTCTTTTTTTTCTTCCGACTTGGCGTCTATGGCAGCCCATAGTACCGATTGCGGGAAAGTTGTTTTGGTTTGACATTCTGATAGAGGACAGTCCCAACATTAAATACACCAATTTTGGTGTTTCTAAGTCATTCCCTCTAGCGCCACCAACTGTCCAAAGTTTCACATTTATTTTGCTAATAACTTTTGAAATGTAAGGCCAATCAACAAAATTATTTTTTCCTCTGATTTCTGAGCTCATGGCGATTCGATTGCACCCTATGACGTCATTTTCCGTCATAAAAATATGGCCGCCATCTTGAATTTTCAAAAAAAGCTACTTTTTCGAACTCGTCCTAGACGGTTTGTCCGATTTGCACGAAAATTGAACCAGATCATCTTCAGGTAGTGCTGACAAAAAGTTATGGAATTCAAATTGATTTGTCAAACCGTTTTCGATAAACGCACGAATATATTTTACGTAGCGCTAGCAAAAACAGTCGTAAGGCCGTATCTCCGCAACGGTTTATCGTATTCAGACCAAACTTGGTACTTGTACTCACAAGCATGACCTGAGGCAACATGCTGTGTTTCAGCGCAGCGCCACCTACTGGTCCGGAGATATGAAAAATGGCTATTTTTGCTTATAACTTCTGAACAGTTTGTCCAAAAATCATAAAATTGGTCTCGTTAGATTCAGGGCAACATGCCGAGTCGACTGATATCCAATTTGACCATATCGGTCATTTTGGCTGTCGGCCATTTTGAATTTTGTGCTAAAATTCTGTATTTTATGAACGCATGAACGGATTGTTACGAAACGTGGTATGGGTCATCAGCACAATGCCCTGAATGAGCCTGAGAAGTTTCGAAACAGCGCCACCTAGTGGTGAATTTTTTTTTTCAAATGCTTATAACTTTGGGTGTGGTCAACTTATTTTCAGGAAACTCATCTTTTTAGACTCCTGAATCGTTGCCGAGTCCTACGATACCAAACATGCTAGGTTTCGCCTTACGGTTTGTGTAGCGTTGTGATTTAGCGCTTAAAAAACATTTGGCTATATCTTTGAAACCGCTAGTCCGATCGAGACGAAACCACCGTCAGAAGTTTGGAAACATAGGTCGATAGCTATACACCAATGCCCAAATGCGAAAATATTGATGTTTAGGGGTACTAATTTCCAATCAAAGTCATGTGTCAGTCATTTTTTTCGTGTTTTTTCATATAAATGTCTATAACTCCGAAGCGAATTGAGATATTTTCACCAAAATTGACACACATATGTATGGGCTCACTCTGAGGACACGTAAAAAAAATTGTGGGACTGAGCCTCTTGGTGGCGCTATAATTGAACAAAATATGAAATTCCCATTGACTTCAATACAGTTTTGTGAAATAAAATGCTATACTAAACAAATGCATTGGTGTAATATTACGAAACTCAGATTGTGTCATCAGCACCATCCCCTGAAGGCAACCAAAATATTTCAAGACAGCGCCACCTAGTGGTCAAAAGTTATAACAACATTTCCAAAAAGGCTAATAACTTTTGAATAAATCTGGCTATTGAAATGCCACGGGTCTTAATAGATTCCTTGGGTCAAGCCGAGAACATAGATACCAAGTTTTCCTTATTTGGCCAAACTTCCTGTCCGCCATCTTGATTTTCATTCAAAACCTACTTTTTCGAACTCCTCCTAGACCGTTTGTCCGATTTTCACCAAAATCGAATCGTATCATCTCCAGACTGTGCCGACAAAAAGTTATGGATTTCGTGTCGATTGATGAAACCGTTTTCGTATAGCACAGCAGCAAAGCTGAGGCATGATGCCAAAATGACTATTCAGGCTTTATCTCTGCAATGCCTTGACATATTAACACCAAACTTTGTATGTGTCATTGTCACTTCACTCTGACCACATCACATCAGTTTTGTAACTGCGCCACCTATTGGTCGAAAGTGATAGTCCATTAAATCATATTTTTCTTCACTGTTTCTATGATTTTTCAGGCATTTTGCCTAAAATCCTCTTTAATGTCTTTAATTGCTCATTGGTCTGACACTTTCAGCAATGTTGGCATGTCTTGTCATCTGATTGTGCTTGGCCCCGGTAATTGCTGCTTGCAGCTATATTTATTATTATTATTATTATTCTTCCGCCATGGGAGTCTATGGCAGCCCATAGAACCGATTGCGGGAAAGTTATGAAATTTGGCACAATGATAGAGGACAGTCCAAAAAGTCACCATACCAAATTTGGTGTCTTAAAACCAATCCCTCTAGCGCCACCAACTGTCCAAAATTTCACTTTTATTTTGCTAATAACTTTTGAACCGTTTGGCCAATCAACAAAATTCTTTTTTCCTCTGATTCCCGAGCTCATGCCGATTCGATTGCACCCTATGACGTCATTTTCCGGCTTATAAATATGGCCGCCATTTTTAATGGGCTGAAAAAGCTACTTTTTCGAACTCGTCCTAGACGGTTTGTCCGATTTGCACGAAAATTTAACCAGATCATCTTCAGGCAGTGTTGACAAAAAGTTATGGAATTCAAATTGATTCGTCAAACCGTTTTCGATAAACGCTCGAACAAATTTTACGTAGCGCTTGCAAAAACAGTCGTTAGGCTGTATCTCCGCAACGGTTTATCGTATTCAGACCAAACTTGGTACATGTACTCACAAGCATGACTTGAGGCTACATGCTGCGTTTCGGCGCAGCGCCACCTACTGGTCCGGAGATATGAAAAATGGCTATTTTTGCTTATAACTTCTGAACAATTTGTCCAAAAATCATAAAATTGGTCTCGTTAGATTCAGGGCAACATGCCGAGTCGACTGATATCCAATTTTACCATATCGGCCATTTTGACTGTCGGCCATTTTGAATTTTGTGCTAAAATGCTGTATTTTAAGAACGCATGAACGGATTGTTACGAAACTTGGTATGGGTCATCAACACGATGTTCTGAAGGAGCCTGAGAAGTTTCGAAACAGCGCCACCTAGTGGTGAATTTTTTTTTTCAAATGCTTATAACTTTGGGTGTGGTCGACTTATTTTCACCAAACTCATCTCATTAGACTACTGAATCCTTGCCGAGTCCAACGATATCAAACATGCTAGGTTTCGCCTTACGGTTTGTGTAACGTTGTGATTTAGCGCTTAAAAAACATTTGGCTATATCTTCGAAACCATTTGTCCGATCGAGACGAAACCACCGTCAGAAGTTTGGAAACATAGGTTGATAGCTATATGCCAATGCCCAAATGCGAAAATATTGATGTTTAGGGGTAGTAAATTCCAATCAAAGTCATGTGTCAGTCATTTTTTACGTGTTTTTTCATATAAATGTCTATAACTCTGAAGCGAATTGAGATTTTTTCACCAAAATCGACACACATATGTATGGGCTCACTCTGAGGACACATAATAAAAATTGTGGGACTGAGCCTCTTGGTGGCGCTATAATAGAACAAAACATGAAATTCCCATTGACTTCAATACAGTTTTGTGAAATAAAATGCTATACTAAACAAATGCATTAGTGTAATATTACAAAACTCAGAATGTGCCATCAGCACCATCCCCTGAAGGTACCCAAAATATTTAGAGACAGCGCCACCTAGTGGTCAAAAGTTATAACAAAATTTCCAAAAAGGCTAATAACTTTTGAATACATCTGTCTATTTAAATGCCACTGGTCTAAATCGATTCCTTGGGTCAAGCCGAGAACATAGATACCAAGTTTTCCTTATTTGGCCGAACTTCCTGTCCGCCATCTTGATTTTCATTCAAAACCTACTTTTTCTAACTCCTCCTAGACCGTTTGTCCGATTTTCACCAAAATTGAATCATATCATCTCCAGACTGTGCCAACTAAAAGTTATGAATTTCATGTTGATAAACGAAACCGTTTTCGTATAGCGCAGCAGCAAAGTTGAGGCATGATGCTAATAGCACTATTCAGGCTTTATCTCTGCAATGCCTTGACATATTGACACCAAACTTTGTATGTGTCATTGTCACTTCACTCTGACCACATCACATCAGTTTTGTAACTGCGCCACCTATTGGTCGAAAGTGATAATCCATAAAATCATATTTTTAATTATTGTTTCTATGATTTTTCAGGCATTTTGCATAAAATCCTCTATAAAGTCTATAATTGCTCATTGTTGCAGTTGGTCTGACACTTTCAGACATGTTGGCATGTCTTGTCGTCTTATTCTGCTTGGCCCCGGTAATTGCTGCTTGCAGCTATATTTATTATTATTATTCTTCC
The DNA here is from genome assembly GCF_963993115.1 of Abramis brama. Classification (NCBI taxonomy): domain Eukaryota; kingdom Metazoa; phylum Chordata; class Actinopteri; order Cypriniformes; family Leuciscidae; genus Abramis; species Abramis brama. The sequence continues at coordinate 45,351,098 of NC_139965.1, read as the reverse complement.
GCCATGGGAGTCTATGGCAGCCCATAGAACCGATTGCGGGAAAGTTGTTTTGGTTTGACATTCTGATAGAGGACCGTCTCAACATTAAATACACCAATTTTGGTGTTTCTAAGTCATTCCCTCTAGCGCCACCACCTGTCCAAAGTTTCACTTTTATTTTGCTAATAACTTTTGAACCGTAAGGCCAATCAGCGAAATTCTTTTTTCCTCTGATTCCTGAGCTCATGGCGATTCGATTGCACCCTATGACGTCATTTGCCGTCATAAAAATATGGCCGCCATCTTGAATTTTCAAAAAAAGCTACTTTTTCGAACTCGTCCTAGACGGTTTGTCCGATTTGCACGAAAATTGAACCAGATCATCTTCAGGTAGTGCTGACAAAAAGTTATGGAATTCAAATGGATTCGTCAAACCGTTTTCAATAAACGCACAAATACATTTTACGTAGCGCTAGCAAAAACAGTCGTAAGGCCGTATCTCCGCAACGGTTTATCGTATTCAGACCAAACTTGGTACTTGTACTCACAAGCATGACCTGAGGCTACATGCTGTGTTTCGGCGCAGCGCCACCTACTGGTCCGGAGATATGAAAAATGGCTATTTTTGCTTATAACTTCTGAACAGTTTGTCCAAAAATCATACAATTGGTCTCGTTAGATTCAGGGCAACATGCCGAGTCGACTGATATCCAATTTGACCATATCGGTCATTTTGGCTGTCGGCCATTTTGAATTTTGTGCTAAAATTCTGTATTTTATGAACGCATGAACGGATTGTTACGAAACGTGGTATGGGTCATCAGCACAATGCCCTGAATGAGCCTGAGAAGTTTCGAAACAGCGCCACCTAGTGGTGAATTTTTTTTTTCAAATGCTTATAACTTTGGGTGTGGTCGACTTATTTTCACGAAACTCATCTTTTTAGACTCCTGAATCGTTGCCGAGTCCTACGATACCAAACATGCTAGGTTTCGCCTTACGGTTTGTGTAGCGTTGTGATTTAGCGCTTAAAAAACATTTGGCTATATCTTTGAAACCGCTAGTCCGATCGAGACGAAACCACCGTCAGAAGTTTGGAAACATAGGTCGATAGCTATATGCCAATGCCCAAATGCGAAAATATTGATGTTTAGGGGTACTAATTTCCAATCAAAGTCATGTGTCAGTCATTTTTTTCGTGTTTTTTCATATAAATGTCTATAACTCCGAAGCGAATTGAGATATTTTCACCAAAATTGACACACATATGTATGGGCTCACTCTGAGGACACGTAAAAAAAGTTGTGGGACTGAGCCTCTTGGTGGCGCTATAATTGAACAAAATATGAAATTCCCATTGACTTCAATACAGTTTTGTGAAATAAAATGCTATACTAAACAAATGCATTGGTGTAATATTACGAAACTCAGATTGTGTCATCAGCACCATCCCCTGAAGGCAACCAAAATATTTCAAGACAGCGCCACCTAGTGGTCAAAAGTTATAACAAAATTTCCAAAAAGGCTAATAACTTTTGAATACATCTGGCTATTGAAATGCCACTGGTCTTAATAGATTCCTTGGGTCAAGCCGAGAACATAGATACCAAGTTTTCCTTATTTGGCCAAACTTCCTGTCCGCCATCTTGATTTTCATTCAAAACCTACTTTTTCGAACTCCTCCTAGACCGTTTGTCCGATTTTCACCAAAATCGAATCGTATCATCTCCAGACTGTGCCGACAAAAAGTTATGGATTTCGTGTCGATTGATGAAACCGTTTTCGTATAGCACAGCAGCAAAGTTGAGGCATGATGCCAAAATGACTATTCAGGCTTTATATCTGCAATGCCTCGACATATTGACACAAAACTTTGTATGTGTCACTGTCTCCTTACTCTGACCACACCACATCAATTTCGTAACAGCGCCACCTTTTGGTCAAAAGTGACAATCCATTAAATCATATTTTGAATCACTTTTTACATGATTTTTCAGCCATTTCGCCTAAAATCCTCTTTAAATGTCTTTAATTGCTCATTGTTGCAGTTGGTCTGACACTTTCAGACATGTTGGCATGTCTTGTCGTCTTATTCTGCTTGGCCCCGGTAATTGCTGCTTGCAGCTATATTTATTATTATTATTATTATTTTGTCAACCTTTCGGCCACTTTTGGGGCCCTTAACATGCTCGAAAACTCTTGAAATTTTGCACACAGGTCAGAACCCGCGGCCATCAGGGCCGGACTGAAGCTGGGACCCGGGCGTGGCTGGGGGGCTCAACAGCGCCCCCTTGAACGGGGTTCTAAAACTTGATCCATATATCAAACACGCTCGCATGAATTAATATGAAACTCGGTACACATATAGATCTCATCGGGCCGAACAACTTTACCCCAGTCAAGTTTTACGCCAGCCCAACAGGAAGTCGGCTATTATGGGTTGTTTGGAAAACGCTTGCTGTGGAATGTGAAATACTCCTCCTAGAAAATTCACCGTGCCCCCTTCAAACTCGGTGTGGATGTAGTCAAGACATTGAGGATGCTAAATTGCGGACGGATTTTTGATATCTCGAACGGTTTGGCTGTGGCGAGGAATCGAATTTATGGCGAGAAAAGAGAAACACGGAAGTGGAATAACTTCTGCATACATTAACTGATCTTGATGAAACTTCAGCAGTGTGTTCGTGGTAAGAGGCCGATCAGATGGATGTAGCTATTGTGAGTCAAAGTTATAGCGCCACCAACTGGCAGCAGGAAGTGTGTCACTTTCAACATGCTTTTGACAAAAGTGGGGGGGTTAGTTTTAACTACAGTAAAGAAAAAATAGTTTGTATATTGTTCTCATCAAGCCGGACAACTTTCTAATTTACATTCAATAGCTCTGGCCATCAGGAAGTCAGATATTTTGGTCTGAATGTGGATTTTTTTGCAAAATCAGCCTCTGAATTTTTAGCCACTCCTCTTAAACTATTTATTTTATTCGTACCAAACTTTTTCAACATGATGAAACTACATTAAATATGCTAAATTGTGAATGGATAATAAATATCTCAAACGGTTTTGCTATGGCGAGGGATTAAATAATGTCCAAAAAGGAAACACTAAAAATCTTCTAAAAATGTAATTATATACCATTTATTTCTATATAAAAGTATACAAATATCACAACTAAACCCATTTTATTCTGTTTTTGCAATTCAAGAAGAATGAAAAAGTTAAAACAGGCTATTTAGTGCTATTTGGTTCAACAAAAAAGCAAACATAGGGCTATACTGCCCTCTTGTGTCCAAAAGGACATCAAAATAGTATATAAAACTTTTTACCAGGTAGGCCAATATTGTATTTAAATATACATGTATTAGGTATGTGTCTGAGGATATTTTCCCACCGGTTAATCGACGTGTGACACGACACGAGTGGGTGCTTTTAAATCGCTAATATAATAGTGTAAGAAAAATAATGATAATGTTGCACACACAAATCACACACATGTGGGAAAGAATGATGCTTTTAAACAACACTAAACCGCCATTAGGTGTCGCCAGGCATCCATCTTAATAAGCGAGTCATTGATTCATTCGTTCAAACGATTCGTTCGAATGAGTCGATCATGATTAAGACAGATGTTTATGGATTGATCATTCAATCTTTGAGTCAACCGATTCGTTAAAAATGCTGAATCGTTCAGTTATGAGAAAACACGTGATGCGTGATGGTTCTGCCGTGATCTTTGTTTAACTATTTTCGCTGCTGAAACAGAACAAAAACAGTCAACATTGCATCTAAAATGTAAGTGACTTAATTGTAACTGTTTATTAACCTGTTGTATGAAATCTAGGGGTGGGAGAAAAAAATTATTCTTAGATGCATCGCGATGCGGACGTGGACGATTCTGAATCGATTCACAAATGTCAAAAAATCGATTCTCTAAAAAAATATTTTTCTAATAACGTAATATTGACGGACGGCAAAAGGCGGAACTCTAAGCGGACGTGCGTGCAGTCTGTGGCGCGCACATACCAGAGAAGTTTCTTCTGCTCACCAAGGCTGCATTTATTTGATTAAAAATACAAACAAAAACAGTAATATTGTAAAATATTATTCCAATTTAAAACAGCTGCTTTCTATTTTAATATATTTTAAACTGTTATTTATTCCTGTGATCAAAGCTGAGTTTTCAGCATCATTACTCCAGTCGTCACTGTCACATGATCCTTCAGAAATTATTCTAATATGATGATTGATACTCAAGAAACATTCATTATTATTTTAAATGTCGAAAACAGTTGTGTACAGTCTTTGATGAATAGAAAGTTCAAAAGAACAGCATTTATCTGAAATCTAAAGCTTTTGTAACGTTAAACACTACCGCTCAAAAGTTTTGGGTTAGTAATAATTAAAATTTTATTTTTTGGGGAAATAAATAAAATAAATCAGTACTTTTATTTATGAAGGATGAGTTAAACTGATCAACAGTTACAGTAAAGACATTTATAATGTTAAAAATATATATATTTGAAATATATGCTGTTCTTTTGAACTTTACATTCATCAAAGCATTTTGAAAAAAAAAAAATCTGTACACAACTGTTTTCAACATTGAAAATAATAATGAATATTTATTGAGCATCAATCATCATATTAGTATGATTTCTGAAGGATCATGTGACACTGAAGAGTGGAGTAATGATGCTGAAAACTCAACTTTGATCACAGAAATGAATTACTATGTAAAATATTTAAAAATTGAAAACAGCTGTTTTAAATTGGAATAATATTTCACAATATTACTGTTTTTGTTTGTATTTTTAATCAATAAATGCAGCCTTGGTGAGCAGAAGAGACTTCTCCTAAAAACATTAAAAATCTTACTGACCCCAAACTTTTGAACAATAATATATATATATATATATATATATATATATACACATATATATGTATGTGTGTGTATGTATATATATATATATATATATAAATATAGCTGCGAGCAGCGATGGAGGGCCAAAGCCGGCGGTACCGCCACCCCGGTGCCTTTAGGTAACTAAAGGCACCGGGGTTGCGGTGCCACCGGCTTGGGCCCGTAATCGCTGCTCGCAGCTATATTTTTTATTATTATTATTTTTTTTCTACTTCTCGGGCACTTTTGGGGGCCTTAACATGCTCGAAAACTCTTGAAACTTTGCACACAGGTCAGAACCCGCGGCCATCAGGGCCGGGCTGAAGCTGGTACCCGGGCGTGGCAGGGGGGCTCAACAGCGCCCCCTTGAATGGGGTCAGAAAACTTGGTCCATATATCAAACAGGCTTGGATGAATTAATATGAAACTCGGTACACATATAGATCTCATCGGGCCGAACAACTTCCGCACTCTATGTTATTAGCTCCGCCCAACAGGAAGTCAGCTATTATACGTTGTTTGAAAAACTCATGCTGTGGAATTTAATGTACTCCTCCTACAGAATTCATCCGATCCCCACCAAACTCGGTCAGCGTGAAGTCAAGACATTGAGGATGCTAAATTGCGGACGGATTTTTGATATCTCGAACAGTTTGGCCGTGGCGAGGAAACGAATTTATGGCGAGTAAAGAGAAACAGGAAGTGTGTTATAACTTCTGCATACATTAACTGATCTTGATAAAACTTCAGCAGTGTGTTCGTTTTCAGAGGCCGATCACATTGATGTGACTATTGTGAGTCAAAGTTATAGCGCCACCAACTGGCAGCAGAAAGAGTGTCACTTTCAAAATTCTTTGAAGTCACCCTCTTATGTTTACCCGATTTGCTTCAAACTTTATGTGTATAATGTAGACACAGGGCAGATGTAGACCTGTGAAAGGATTATTGATATCTTCGATACTGTTGCCGTGGCAACGCATCAAACTTTAATATTCTTTTCGGATGCGTTTGAGACTCTTAACATGCTTGAAATTGGATGAAACTCGACAGATACATCCCATTTATTAGCCAGTAGACATGTGAAAAGTTTCAGAAACGGGCGTGGCAGGGGGGCTCAACAGCGCCCCCTTGAACGGGGTCTGAAAACTTGGTCCATATATCAAACACGCTTGCATGAATTAATATGAAACTCTGTACACATATAGATCTCATCGGTCCGAACAACTTTCCCTCTGTCAAGTTTCACGCCAGCCCAACAGGAAGTCAGCTATTATGGGTTGTTTGGAAAATGCTTGCTGTGGAATGTGAAATACTCCTCCTAGAAAATTCATCCCATCCCCACCAAACTCGGTGTGCGTGAAGTCAAGACATTGAGGATGCTAAATTGCGGACGGATCTTTGATATCTTGAACGGTTTGGCCGTGGCGAGGAAATGAATTTATGGCGAGAAAAGAGAGACACGAAGTGTTATAACTTCTGCATACATTAACTGATCTTGATGAAACTTCAGCAGTGTGTTTGTGGTAAGAGGCCGATCAGATGGATGTAACTATTGTGAGTCAAAGTTATAGCGCCACCACCTGGCAGCAGGAAGTGTGTCACTTTCAACATGCTTTTGACAAAAGTGGGGGGGTTAGTTTTAACTACAGTAAAAAAAATTAGTTTGTATATTGTTCTCATCAAGCCGGACAACTTTCTAATTTACATTCATTAGCTCCGGCCATGAGGAAGTCAGATATTTTGGTCTGAATGTGGATTTTTTTGCAAAATCAGCCTCTGAATTTTTAGCCACTCCTCTTAAAATATTTATTTTATTTCCACCAAAATTTTTCAACATGATGAAAATACATTAAAGATGCTAAATTGTGAACGGATATTGAATATCTCAAACGGTTTTGCTATGGCGAGGGATTAAATTAATGTCAAAAAGGAAGCAGGAAACATCTCATAACTTCTAAAAATGTAATTATACACCATTTATTTTTATATAAAATTATACAAATATTAGAACTAAACCCATTTTATTCTGTTTTTGCAATTCAAGAAGTATGAAAAAGTTATGAACAGGCTATTTAGTGCTATTTGGTTCAACAAAAAAGCAAACATAGGGCTATACTGCCCTCTTGTGTCCAAAAGGATATCCAAATAGTATATAAAACGTTTTACTAGGTAGGCCTATTGTATTTAAATATAAATTTATTATGTATATGACTGTGAGGATATTTTCCCATTGGTTAATCGATGTGTGACACGAGCGGGTGCTTTTAAATCGCTAATATAAAAGTGAAAGTAAAGACATCCGCACAGACATTGATAATGGTGCACACATGTTGGAAAGAATGATACTTTTAAACATAACACTAAACCGCCATTAGGTGTCGCCAGGCGATCGTCTTAATGAGCGAGTCATTAATTAATTCGTTCAGACGATTCGTTCGAATGACTGAGTCATTCATGATTGAGACAGATGTTTATGGATTGGTCATTGAATCTTTGAGTCAACCGATTCGTTCAAAATGCTGAATCATTCAGAAATGAGAAAACAAGTTGCTGTGAGATGCGCGATTGTTCTGCTGTGATCTTGGTTTAACTATTTTTGCTGCTGAAACAGAACAAAAACAGTCAATATTGCATCTTAAATGTAAGTGACTTAATTGTAACTGTTTATTAACCTGTTGATGAAATCAATGTCGCATTTTCAATCGTGATAGGAAACACAGCCTACTCGTCAAGTGAGGTTGCTCTTATCATATGTTATAAAATATATAAAAACTCCATATTTGTAATTTTTATAGTCAGTATGTTGTTAACTGGGTTTCTTTTTTGTGTGCTGCGCTCAGTTGTTTACGTTTCTCCTGGAGAAGCTGCACGAGCCTCAGCAGCGCAACCTTGTTACCATTGATCAGTAATACATTTATTATCAACTGTTGATTGCAACTTAAAATTAATGTAATATAATTAGAATAATCTCTCGTTTTAGTGATTCCCAAGTTATTTTTTTGTCATTGACGTTCTAATCAGGCTACTATGGTCGGGCAAGCTAAACTCTCTTTCAGGTAGGCGGCCTATACTATGTATGTGACAGTGAGAATATAATTTTACCACCGGTTAATTGACGTGTGACACCGCTGGGGGCTTTTGAATCGCTAACTTAAAAACAAAAGTAAAATATAGCTGCGAGCAGCGATTACGGGCCCAAGCCGGTGGCACCGCAACCCCGTTGCCTTTAGTTACCTAAATATATATATATATATATATATATATATATATATATATATATATATATATAAAAGACAGAAACCTTATTACCTTATTCTGATTTTATGATACACTCAAAATATTCCACAACAAATCTTTTAAATTTAATGTAAAAATAAAAACGAAAGTAAGCACTGTTGGGCTCACGTAACCCTCTCATTAGAATCAAAATGTTTCAGCATTTGCGATGTATTTGGATGCTAAACTATTCTTTATTATAGGCTTTGTTCTTCACTCGTGTTCCAATATCGACGAAAAAAATCATCCTCTTCACACGCGCAAAAATGTGCTTGAAACATCACAGTGGAGCGGTGCTTACTGTGAATGTACGAATTGTACTACTGACTATTTAGAGCAGTGTAATTTTTATATGTTAGGTTAACTATTTTATTATTATATTTTATTAAGGCTATAATGAACAGGCTGCGATGTCAAGATTGCAATGCTGGAATGTGTGTGTGTGTGTGTGTGTGTGTGTGTGTGTGTATGTGTTCATGTTTTCCTATCCCGGTGGGGACTTCAACCTGAATGCACACAGACTCATGGGGACTCATGTCACAGTGGGGACCTAAATAGATGTCCCCATGGGTAAACAAGTTTATAAATCATACAGAATGAGTTTTTTTGGAAATGTAAAAATGCAGAAAGTTTTCTGGGATAGGTAGGTTTAGGGGTAGGGTTAGTGTGAGGAGATAGAATATACAGTTTGTACAGTATAAAAACCATTAAGTCTATGGAGAGTCCCCACAAAGATAGTAAACCGTGTGTGTGTGTGTGGCGTGGGCGCGATTGAACAGTGGACACATAAAAACATACTCCGTCATTATACAGGACGACATTCCAACTGCAAAGTGTTAACTTATATTTGTGTACAGTCACAATAAAACACAACATTGTGCTTTTGTAAAATAATTCCAAGCAATCCACCCCCCGAAAGGTGCTAATTTTAAAATGAAACTAAAATGCTCATGGCTTCCATAGGAATTCATTTGAAACGCTCGCTCAACCACTATCAATGTCAGTGCGGACGAGCATATTTTACTTTCGTTTTTAAGTTGGCGATTCAAAAGCCCCCAGCGGTGTCACACATAGATTAACCAGTGGTAAAATATTCTCAACGTCACAAACCTAGTATATTTTTATGTAGATACAATAGGCCTACCTGATTTTGAACACAAGAGGGCAGTATAGCCCTATGTATGACTTGACTTTTATGGGACTAAATAGTACAATTACTATTTTTAAACTTATAAATAATTATTAAATTGAAAAAAAGAATAAAATGGGTTTAGTTGTGATATTTGTATACTTTTATATAGAAATAAATGTTTTTTAATTACATTTTTTGAAGATGAGGCTTTTAGTTTCCTTTTTGTACATTACTTTAGTCCCTCACTATAGCAAAACCGTTTGAGATGTTTAATATCCGTTCACAATTTAGCATCTTTAATGTATTTTCATCATTTTGAAAAAGTTTGGTGTGAATAAAATAAACCAGTTAGGAAGAGTAGCTAAAAACTCAGAGTCTGAAATATCCAAAAAATCCACATTCAAACCAAAATATCTGACTTCCTTTTGCTCTGAGCTAATAACTGTAAATTAGAAAGTTGTCTGACTCGATGAGACCAATATATATACTGATTTTTGGAACTGTTGGTAAAACTAACTGTTGGTGGGGGGCACTTTTGTCAAAAGCATGTTGAAAGTGACACACTTCCTGCTGCCAGTTGGTGGCGCTATAACTTTGGCTCACAATAGTTACATCCATCTGATCAGCCTCTTACCACGAACACACTGGTGAAGTTTCATGAAGATCAGTTAATGTATGCAGAATTATACCACTTCGTGTTTCTCTTTTCTCGCCATAATTTCGTTTCCTCGCCACGGCCAAACCGTTCGAGATATCAAAAATCCGTCCGCAATTTAGAATCCTCAATGTCTTGACTTCATGCACACCGAGTTTGATGGGGATTGGATGAATTCTCTAGGAGGAGTACTCCGCATTCCACAGCAAGCGTTTTCCAAACAACCCATAATAGCCGACTTCCTGTTGGGCTGGCGTAAAACTTGACCGGGGGAAAGTTGTTCGGCCCGATGAGATCTATATGTGTACCGAGTTTCATATTAATTCATGCAAGCGTGTTTGATCTATGGACCAAGTTTTGGGACCCCTTTCAAGGGGGCGCTGTTGAGCCCCCCTGCCACGCCCGGGTACCAGCTTCAGCCCGTCCCTGATGGCAGGGGGTTCTGACTTGTGTGCAAAGTTTCAAGAGTTTTTGAGCATGTTAAGGACCCCAAAAGCCCCTGAAACCTTGATTAACAATACAAAAGCAATAGTCAAATCCCCCCTCCCCTCACACACACAGAGACACAGAGAGAGGGAGAGAAAATTCTTCAGAAAATCCACATTCAAACCAAAATATCTCTCTTCCTGTTGGTCGGAGATATATCATGTAAATTAGAAAGTTGTCCGTCTTGATGAGAACAATACACATACCAAGTTTTGTTGCTGTTGATAAAACTAACCCCCCCACTTATGACTAAAGGTGGCGCTACTGAGCCCCTCACCACGCCCGTTTCTGAAACTTTGCACATGTCTACGGGCTAATAAATGTGATGTGTCTGTCGAGTTTCATGCAATTTCAAGTATGTTAAGAGTCTCAAAAGCATAAAAAAAGAATATTAAAGTTTGATGCGTTGCCACGGCAACAGTATCTAAGATATCAATAATCATTTCACAGGTTTACATCTGCCGTGTGTCTACATTCTACACATAAAGTTTGAAGCAAATCTGGTAAAAATAAGACAGTGATTTCAAAGCATTTTAATAGTGATGTACTTCCTGCTGCCTGTTGGTGGCGCTATAACTTTGACTCACAATAGTCACATCTGTGCGATCGGCCTCTTACAACGAACACACTGCTGAAGTTTCATCAAGATCAGTTAATGTATGCAGAAGTTATAACACACTTCCTGTTTCATTTTTTCGCCATAAATTCGTTTCCTCGCCACGGCCAAATCGTTCGAGATATCAAAAATCCGTCCGCAATTTAGCATCCTCAATGTCTTGACTTCATGCTGACCGAGTTTGGAGGAGATTGGATGAATTCTCTAGGAGGAGTACATTAAATTCCACAGCATGCGTTTCCAAACAACCCTAAATAGCCGACTTCCTGTTGGGCTGGCGTAAAACTTAGAGCACGAAAGTTGTTCGGCCCGATGAGATCTATATGTGTACCGAGTTTCATATTATTACATGCAAGCGTGTTTGATTTATGGACACGTGTTCGGATCCCGTTCCAGGGGGCGCTGTCGAGCCCCCCTGCCACGCCCGGGTACCAGCCTCAGCCCGGCCCTGATGGCCGCGGGTTCTGACCTGTGTGCAAAGTTTCAAGAGTTTTCGAGCATGTTAAGGGCCCCAAAAGTGCCCGAAAGGTTGACAAAATAATAATAATAATAATAATAAATATAGCTGCGAGCAGCGATTACGGGCCCAAGCCGGTGGCACCGCAACCCCGGTGCCTTTAGTTACCTAAAGGCACCGGGGTGGCGGTACCGCCGGCTTTGGCCCTCCATCGCTGCTCGCAGCTATATTTATATATATATATACATACATACATACACACACATACATATATATGTATATATATATATATATATATATATATATATATATATATATATATATATTATTGTTCAAAAGTTTGGGGTCAGTAAGATTTTTAATGTTTTTAGGAGAAGTCTCTTCTGCTCACCAAGGCTGCATTTATTGATTAAAAATACAAACAAAAACAGTAATATTGTGAAATATTATTCCAATTTAAAACAGCTGTTTTCAATTTTTAAATATTTTACATAGTAATTCATTTCTGTGATCAAAATTGAGTTTTCAGCATCATTACTCCAGTCTTCAGTGTCACATGATCCTTCAGAAATCATACTAATATGATGATTGATGCTCAATAAATATTCTTTATTATTTTCAATGTTGAAAACAGTTGTGTACAGATTTTTTTTTTTTTCAAAATGCTTTGATGAATGTAAAGTTCAAAAGAACAGCATATATTTCAAATATATATATTTTTAACATTATAAATGTCTTTACTGTAACTGTTGATCAGTTTAACTCATCCTTCATAAATAAAAGTACTGATTTATTTTATTTATTTCCCCAAAAAATAAAATTTTAATTATTACTAACCCAAAACTTTTGAGCGGTAGTGTTTAACGTTACAAAAGCTTTAGATTTCAGATAAATGCTGTTCTTTTGAACTTTCTATTCATCAAAGACTGTACACAACTGTTTTCGACATTTAAAATAATAATGAATGTTTCTTGAGTATCAATCATCATATTAGAATAATTTCTGAAGGATCATGTGACAGTGACGACTGGAGTAATGATGCTGAAAACTCAGCTTTGATCACAGGAATAAATAACAGTTTAAAATATATTAAAATAGAAAGCAGCTGTTTTAAATTGGAATAATATTTTACAATATTACTGTTTTTGTTTGTATTTTTAATCAAATAAATGCAGCCTTGGTGAGCAGAAGAAACTTCTCTGTTATGTGCGCGCCACAGACTGCACGCACGTCCGCTTAGAGTTCCGCCTTTTGCCTTCCGTCAATATTACGTTATTAGAAAAATATTTTTTTAGAGAATCGATTTTTTGACATTTGTGAATCGATTCAGAATCGTCCACGTCCGCATCGCGATGCATCTAAGAATACATTTTTTCTCCCACCCCTAGATTTCATACAACAGGTTAATAAACAGTTACAATTAAGTCACTTACATTTTAGATGCAATGTTGACTGTTTTTGTTCTGTTTCAGCAGCGAAAATAGTTAAACAAAGATCACGGCAGAACCATCACGCATCACGTGTTTTCTCATAACTGAACGATTCAGCATTTTTAACGAATCGGTTGACTCAAAGATTGAATGATCAATCCATAAACATCTGTCTTAATCATGATCGACTCATTCGAACGAATCGTTTGAACGAATGAATCAATGACTCGCTTATTAAGATGGATGCCTGGCGACACCTAATGGCGGTTTAGTGTTGTTTAAAAGCATCATTCTTTCCCACATGTGTGTGATTTGTGTGTGCAACATTATCATTATTTTTCTTACACTATTATATTAGCGATTTAAAAGCACCCACTAGTGTCACACGTCGATTAACCGGTGGGAAAATATCCTCAGACACATACCTAATACATGTATATTTAAATACAATATTGGCCTACCTGGTAAAAAGTTTTATATACTATTTTGATGTCCTTTTGGACACAAGAGGGCAGTATAGCCCTATGTTTGCTTTTTTGTTGAACCAAATAGCACTAAATAGCCTGTTTTAACTTTTTCATTCTTCTTGAATTGCAAAAACAGAATAAAATGGGTTTAGTTGTGATATTTGTATACTTTTATATAGAAATAAATGGTATATAATTACATTTTTAGAAGATTTTTAGTGTTTCCTTTTTGGACATTATTTAATCCCTCGCCATAGCAAAACCGTTTGAGATATTTATTATCCATTCACAATTTAGCATATTTAATGTAGTTTCATCATGTTGAAAAAGTTTGGTACGAATAAAATAAATAGTTTAAGAGGAGTGGCTAAAAATTCAGAGGCTGATTTTGCAAAAAAATCCACATTCAGACCAAAATATCTGACTTCCTGATGGCCAGAGCTATTGAATGTAAATTAGAAAGTTGTCCGGCTTGATGAGAACAATATACAAACTATTTTTTCTTTACTGTAGTTAAAACTAACCCCCCCACTTTTGTCAAAAGCATGTTGAAAGTGACACACTTCCTGCTGCCAGTTGGTGGCGCTATAACTTTGACTCACAATAGCTACATCCATCTGATCAGCCTCTTACCACGAACACACTGCTGAAGTTTCATCAAGATCAGTTAATGTATGCAGAAGTTATTCCACTTCCGTGTTTCTCTTTTCTCGCCATAAATTCGATTCCTCGCCACAGCCAAACCGTTCGAGATATCAAAAATCCGTCCGCAATTTAGCATCCTCAATGTCTTGACTACATCCACACCGAGTTTGAAGGGGGCACGGTGAATTTTCTAGGAGGAGTATTTCACATTCCACAGCAAGCGTTTTCCAAACAACCCATAATAGCCGACTTCCTGTTGGGCTGGCGTAAAACTTGACCGGGGTAAAGTTGTTCGGCCCGATGAGATCTATATGTGTACCGAGTTTCATATTAATTCATGCGAGCGTGTTTGATATATGGATCAAGTTTTAGAACCCCGTTCAAGGGGGCGCTGTTGAGCCCCCCAGCCACGCCCGGGTCCCAGCTTCAGCCCGGCCCTGATGGCCGTGGGTTCTGACCTGTGTGCAAAGTTTCAAGAGTTTTTGAGCACGTTAAGGACCCCAAAAGCCCCTGAAACCTTGATTAACAATATAAAAGCAATAGTCAAATCCCCCCCTCCCCTCACACACACACAGACACAGAGAGGGAGAGAAAATTCTTCAGAAAATCCACATTCAAACCAAAATATCTCTCTTCCTGTTGGTCAGAGATGGTTCATGTAAATTAGAAAGTTGTCCGTCTTGATGAGAACAATACACATACCAAGTTTTGTTGCTGTTGATAAAACTAACACCCCCACTTATGACTAAAGGTGGCGCTACTGAGCCCCTCACCACGCCCGTTTCTGAAACTTTGCACATGTCTACTGGATAATAAATGTGATGTGTCTGTCGAGTTTCATGCAATTTCAAGTATGTTAAGAGTCTCAAAAGCATAAAAAAAGAATATTAAAGTTTGATGCGTTGCCACGGCAACAGTATCTAAGATATCAATAATCCTTTCACAGGTTTACATCTGCCGTGTGTCTACATTGTACACATAAAGTTTGAAGCAAATCTGGTAAAAATAAGACAGTGATTTCAAAGCATTTTAATAGTGATGTACTTCCTGCTGCCTGTTGGTGGCGCTATAACTTTGACTCACAATAGTCACATCTGTGCGATCGGCCTCTTACAACGAACACACTGCTGAAGTTTCATCAAGATCAGTTAATGTATGCAGAAGTTATAACACACTTCCTGTTTCATTTTTTCGCCATAAATTCGTTTCCTCGCCACGGCCAAACCGTTCGAGATATCAAAAATCCGTCCGCAATTTAGCATCCTCAATGTCTTGACTTCATGCACACCGAGTTTGGAGGCGAATCGATGAATTCCCTAGGAGGAGTACATTAAATTCCACAGCATGCGTTTCCAAACAACCCTAAATAGCCGACTTCCTGTTGGGCTGGCGTAAAACTTAGAGCACGAAAGTTGTTCGGCCCGATGAGTTCTATATGTGTACCGAGTTTCATATTATTACATGCAAGCGTGTCTGATTTATGGACAAGTGTTCGGATCCCGTTCCAGGGGGCGCTGTCGAGCCCCCCTGCCACGCCCGGGTACCAGCTTCAGTCCGGCCCTGATGGCCGCGGGTTCTGACCTGTGTGCAAAATTTCAAGAGTTTTCGAGCATGTTAAGGGCCCCAAAAGTGGCCGAAAGGTTGACAAAATAATAATAATAATAATAATAATAATCCTACCGAAAACAATAGGGCCTTCGCCCTTTCAGGGCTTGGGCCCTAATAATCCTACCGAAAACAATAGGGCCTTCGCCCTTTCAGGGCTTGGGCCCTAAATATGTTCGTCCGCACTGACATTGATTATGGTTGGGAGCAGAGCGAGCTTTTTCAATGAATTCCTATGGAAGTAGGAATGAATTCCCGTGCAGCCGTGAGCATTTTAATTTCAGTTTTAAAGTTAGCACCATAAAGTATATTTTTATGTCTCCACTGTTCAATCACGCCCACGACACACACACACACACACACACACACACACACACACACACACACACACACACACCAGCATTGCAATCTTGACATCGCAGCCTGTTCATTATAGCCCTAATAAAATATAATTATAAAATAGTCAACCTAACTTATCAAAATTACACTGCTCTGTTTAGTCAGTAGTACAATTTGTACCATTTTTTTGTGAAGTGACAAGACAGAGAATATTACTTGTCTGATATATAATGTATATATCTTTTGTTATATATATACTGTATATATATATATATATATATATATATATATATATATATATATATATATATATATATATATATATATAAATATAGCTGCGAGCAGCGATGGAGGGCCCAAGCCGGCGGCACCGCCACCCCGGTGCCTTTAGGTAACTAAAGGCATCGGGGTTGCGGTGCCACCGGCTTGGGCCCGTAATCGCTGCTCGCAGCTATATTTATTATTATTATTATTATTATTATTATTATTATTTTGTCAACCTTTCGGCCACTTTTGGGGCCCTTAACATGCTCGAAAACTCTTGAAATTTTGCACACAGGTCAGAACCCGCGGCCATCAGGGCCGGACTGAAGCTGGTACCCGGGCGTGGCAGGGGGGCTCGACAGCGCCCCCTGGAACGGGATCCGAACACTTGTCCATAAATCAGACACGCTTGCATGTAATAATATGAAACTCGGTACACATATAGAACTCATCGGGCCGAACAACTTTCGTGCTCTAAGTTTTACGCCAGCCCAACAGGAAGTCGGCTATTTAGGGTTGTTTGGAAACGCATGCTGTGGAATTTAATGTACTCCTCCTAGGGAATTCATCGATTCGCCTCCAAACTCGGTGTGCATGAAGTCAAGACATTGAGGATGCTAAATTGCGGACGGATTTTTGATATCTCGAACGGTTTGGCCGTGGCGAGGAAACGAATTTATGGCGAAAAAATGAAACAGGAAGTGTGTTATAACTTCTGCATACATTAACTGATCTTGATGAAACTTCAGCAGTGTGTTCGTTGTAAGAGGCCGATCGCACAGATGTGACTATTGTGAGTCAAAGTTATAGCGCCACCAACAGGCAGCAGGAAGTACATCACTATTAAAATGCTTTGAAATCACTGTCTTATTTTTACCAGATTTGCTTCAAACTTTATGTGTACAATGTAGACACACGGCAGATGTAAACCTGTGAAAGGATTATTGATATCTTAGATACTGTTGCCGTGGCAACGCATCAAACTTTAATATTCTTTTTTTATGCTTTTGAGACTCTTAACATACTTGAAATTGCATGAAACTCGACAGACACATCACATTTATTATCCAGTAGACATGTGCAAAGTTTCAGAAACGGGCGTGGTGAGGGGCTCAGTAGCGCCACCTTTAGTCATAAGTGGGGGTGTTAGTTTTATCAACAGCAACAAAACTTGGTATGTGTATTGTTCTCATCAAGACGGACAACTTTCTAATTTACATGAACCATCTCTGACCAACAGGAAGAGAGATATTTTGGTTTGAATGTGGATTTTCTGAAGAATTTTCTCTCCCTCTCTGTGTCTGTGTGTGTGTGAGGGGAGGGGGGGATTTGACTATTGCTTTTATATTGTTAATCAAGGTTTCAGGGGCTTTTGGGGTCCTTAACGTGCTCAAAAACTCTTGAAACTTTGCACACAGGTCAGAACCCACGGCCATCAGGGCCGGGCTGAAGCTGGGACCCGGGCGTGGCTGGGGGGCTCAACAGCGCCCCCTTGAACGGGGTTCTAAAACTTGATCCATATATCAAACACGCTCGCATGAATTAATATGAAACTCGGTACACATATAGATCTCATCGGGCCGAACAACTTTACCCTGGTCAAGTTTTACGCCAGCCCAACAGGAAGTCGGCTATTATGGGTTGTTTGGAAAACGCTTGCTGTGGAATGTGAAATACTCCTCCTAGAAAATTCACCGTGCCCCCTTCAAACTCGGTGTGGATGTAGTCAAGACATTGAGGATGCTAAATTGCGGACGGATTTTTGATATCTCGAACGGTTTGGCTGTGGCGAGGAATCGAATTTATGGCGAGAAAAGAGAAACACGGAAGTGGAATAACTTCTGCATACATTAACTGATCTTGATGAAACTTCAGCAGTGTGTTCGTGGTAAGAGGCCGATCAGATGGATGTAGCTATTGTGAGTCAAAGTTATAGCGCCACCAACTGGCAGCAGGAAGTGTGTCACTTTCAACATGCTTTTGACAAAAGTGGGGGGGTTAGTTTTAACTACAGTAAAGAAAAAATAGTTTGTATATTGTTCTCATCAAGCCGGACAACTTTCTAATTTACATTCAATAGCTCTGGCCATCAGGAAGTCAGATATTTTGGTCTGAATGTGGATTTTTTTGCAAAATCAGCCTCTGAATTTTTAGCCACTCCTCTTAAACTATTTATTTTATTCGTACCAAACTTTTTCAACATGATGAAACTACATTAAATATGCTAAATTGTGAATGGATAATAAATATCTCAAACGGTTTTGCTATGGCGAGGGATTAAATAATGTCCAAAAAGGAAACACTAAAAATCTTCTAAAAATGTAATTATATACCATTTATTTCTATATAAAAGTATACAAATATCACAACTAAACCCATTTTATTCTGTTTTTGCAATTCAAGAAGAATGAAAAAGTTAAAACAGGCTATTTAGTGCTATTTGGTTCAACAAAAAAGCAAACATAGGGCTATACTGCCCTCTTGTGTCCAAAAGGACATCAAAATAGTATATAAAACTTTTTACCAGGTAGGCCAATATTGTATTTAAATATACATGTATTAGGTATGTGTCTGAGGATATTTTCCCACCGGTTAATCGACGTGTGACACGAGTGGGTGCTTTTAAATCGCTAATATAATAGTGTAAGAAAAATAATGATAATGTTGCACACACAAATCACACACATGTGGGAAAGAATGATGCTTTTAAACAACACTAAACCGCCATTAGGTGTCGCCAGGCATCCATCTTAATAAGCGAGTCATTGATTCATTCGTTCAAACGATTCGTTCGAATGAGTCGATCATGATTAAGACAGATGTTTATGGATTGATCATTCAATCTTTGAGTCAACCGATTCGTTAAAAATGCTGAATCGTTCAGTTATGAGAAAACACGTGATGCGTGATGGTTCTGCCGTGATCTTTGTTTAACTATTTTCGCTGCTGAAACAGAACAAAAACAGTCAACATTGCATCTAAAATGTAAGTGACTTAATTGTAACTGTTTATTAACCTGTTGTATGAAATCTAGGGGTGGGAGAAAACATTTATTCTTAGATGCATCGCGATGCGGACGTGGACGATTCTGAATCGATTCACAAATGTCAAAAAATCGATTCTCTAAAAAAATATTTTTCTAATAACGTAATATTGACGGAAGGCAAAAGGCGGAACTCTAAGCGGACGTGCGTGCAGTCTGTGGCGCGCACATAACAGAGAAGTTTCTTCTGCTCACCAAGGCTGCATTTATTTGATTAAAAATACAAACAAAAACAGTAATATTGTAAAATATTATTCCAATTTAAAACAGCTGCTTTCTATTTTAATATATTTTAAACTGTTATTTATTCCTGTGATCAAAGCTGAGTTTTCAGCATCATTACTCCAGTCGTCACTGTCACATGATCCTTCAGAAATTATTCTAATATGATGATTGATACTCAAGAAACATTCATTATTATTTTAAATGTCGAAAACAGTTGTGTACAGTCTTTGATGAATAGAAAGTTCAAAAGAACAGCATTTATCTGAAATCTAAAGCTTTTGTAACGTTAAACACTACCGCTCAAAAGTTTTGGGTTAGTAATAATTAAAATTTTATTTTTTGGGGAAATAAATAAAATAAATCAGTACTTTTATTTATGAAGGATGAGTTAAACTGATCAACAGTTACAGTAAAGACATTTATAATGTTAAAAATATATATATTTGAAATATATGCTGTTCTTTTGAACTTTACATTCATCAAAGCATTTTGAAAAAAAAAAAAATCTGTACACAACTGTTTTCAACATTGAAAATAATAATGAATATTTATTGAGCATCAATCATCATATTAGTATGATTTCTGAAGGATCATGTGACACTGAAGAGTGGAGTAATGATGCTGAAAACTCAACTTTGATCACAGAAATGAATTACTATGTAAAATATTTAAAAATTGAAAACAGCTGTTTTAAATTGGAATAATATTTCACAATATTACTGTTTTTGTTTGTATTTTTAATCAATAAATGCAGCCTTGGTGAGCAGAAGAGACTTCTCCTAAAAACATTAAAAATCTTACTGACCCCAAACTTTTGAACAATAATATATATATATATATATATATATATATATATATATATATATATACATATATATGTATGTGTGTGTATATATATATATATATATATATATATATATATATATATATATATATATATATATATATAAATATAGCTGCGAGCAGCGATGGAGGGCCAAAGCCGGCGGTACCGCCACCCCGGTGCCTTTAGGTAACTAAAGGCACCGGGGTTGCGGTGCCACCGGCTTGGGCCCGTAATCGCTGCTCGCAGCTATATTTAGGGCCCAAGCCCTGAAAGGGCGAAGGCCCTATTGTTTTCGGTAGGATTATTATTATTATTATTATTATTATTATTATTATTATTTTGTCAACCTTTCGGGCACTTTTGGGGCCCTTAACATGCTCGAAAACTCTTGAAATTTTGCACACAGGTCAGAACCCGCGGCCATCAGGGCCGGACCGAAGCTGGTACCCGGGCGTGGCAGGGGGCCTCGACAGCGCCCCCTGGAACTGGATCCGAACACTTGTCCATAAATCAGACACGCTTGCATGTAATAATATGAAACTCGGTACACATATAGACCTCATCGGGCCGAACAACTTTCGTGCTCTAAGTTTTACGCCAGACCAACAGGAAGTCAGCTATTATGGGTTGTTTGGAAACGCATGCTGTGGAATTTGATGTACTCCTCCTAGGAAATTCATCCATTCGCCTCCAAACTCGGTCGGCATGAAGTCAAGACATTGAGGATGCTAAATTGCGGACGGATTTTTGATATCTCGAACGGTTTGGCCGTGGCAAGGAAACGAATTTATGGCGAATAATTCAAACAGGAAGTGTGTTATAACTTCTGCATACATTAACTGATCTTGATGAAACTTCAGCAGTGTGTTAGTTGTAAGAGGCCGATCACATGGATGTGACATTTGTGAGTCAAAGTTATAGCGCCACCAACTGGCAACAGGAAGTGTGTCACTTTCAAAATGCTTTGAAATCTCCCTCTTATTTTTACCCGATTTGCTTCAAACTTTATGTGTATAATGTAAACACACGGCAGATGTAGACCTGTGAAAGGATTATTGATATCTTAGATACTGTTGCCGTGGCAACGCATCAAACTTTAATATTCTTTTCGGATGCTTTTGAGACTCTTCACATGCTTGAAAATGCATGAAATTCGACAGACACATCACATTTATTATCCAGTAGACATGTGCAAAGTTTCAGAAACGGGCGTGGTGAGGGGCTCAGTAGCGCCACCTTTAGTCAAAAATGGGGGCTTAGTTTTAAGTAGAGTCACAAAAATCGTTATGTGTATTGTTCTCATCAAGCCGGACAACTTTCTAATTTATAGTCATAAGCTGTGACCAACAGGAAGAGAGATATTTTGGTTTGAATGTGATTTTTTGGAGAATTCTCTCCCTCTCTCTCTCTGCCTCTACGTCTCTGTGTGTGTGAGGGGTGGGGGGATTTGTCTTTTGAGTGAGATTTCTTTAAAATTCCTGTTTTTCAAGGTTTCAGGGGCTTTTGGGGCCTTTAACGTGCTCGAAAACTCTTGAAACTTTGCACACAGGTCAGAACCTGCGGCCATCAGGGCCGGGCTGAAGCTGGTACCCGGGCGTGGCAGGGGGGCTCAACAGCGCCCCCTGGAACGGGATCCGAACACTTGTCCATAAATCAAACACACTTGCATGTAATGATATGAAACTCGGTACACATATAGATCTCATCGGGCCGAACAACTTTCGTGCTCTAAATTTTACGCCAGCCCAACAGGAAGTCGGCAATTATGGGTTGTTTGGAGAACGCTTGCTGTGGAATTTGAAACACTTCTCCTAGAGAATTAATTAAATCGCCACCAAACTCGGTGTGCATGAAGTCAAGACATTGAGGATGCTAAATTGCAGACGGATTTTTGATATCTCAAACGGTTTGGCCGTGGCAAGGAAACGAATTTATGGCGAGAAAAGAGAAACACGAAGTGTTATAACTTCTGCACACATTAACTGATCTTGATGAAACTTCAGCAGTGTGTTCGTGGTAAGAGGCCGATCAGATGGATGTGACTATTGTGAGTCAAAGTTATAGCGCCACCAACTGGCAGCAGGAAGTGTGTCACTTTCAAAATGTTTTTGACAAAAGTGGGGGGGTTAGTTTTACCCACAATTACAAAAATCAGTACGTATATTGGTCTCATCATGCCGGACAACTTTCTAATTTACAGGCATTAGCTGCAACCAACAGGAAGTCAGATATTTTGGTCTGAATATGGAT
Organism: Abramis brama; assembly: GCF_963993115.1. Lineage (NCBI taxonomy): Eukaryota > Metazoa > Chordata > Actinopteri > Cypriniformes > Leuciscidae > Abramis > Abramis brama. Next base: position 45,328,506 of record NC_139965.1, on the reverse strand, counting down.
CGTTTGTTAAATCAGCCTCTGAGTTTTTAGTTACTCCTCCTAAAAGGTTTATTTTATTCCCACCAAACTTTTTCAACATGATAAAAATATATTAATGATGCTAAATTGTAAACGGATATTGAATATCTCAAACGGTTTTGCTATGGTGAGGGATTAAATTAATGTCAAAAAGGAAGCAGGAAACATCTCATAACTTCTAAAAATGTAATTATACACCATTTATTTTTATATAAAAATATACAAATATTAGAACTAAACCTATTTTATTCTGTTTTTGCAATATAAGAAGTATGAAAAAGTTAAAAACAGGCTATTTAGTGCTATTTGGTTCAACAAAAAAAGCAAACATAGGGCTATACTGCCCTCTTGTGTCCAAAAGGATATCCAAATAGTATATAAAACGTTTTACTAGGTAGGCCTATTGTATTTAAATATAAATTTATTAGGTATATGACTGTGAGGATATTTTCCCATCGGTTAATCGACGTGTGACATGAGCGGGTGCTTTTAAATCGCTAACTATAGTATACTATATACTAGTAAAATACAGACGTCCGCACAGACATTGATAATGGTGCGGAGTAGAGCGAGCATTTTCAATGTATTCCTATGGATGTAGGAATTAACTAAAACAGTTTATGTTTTTGTGTCCACTGTTCAACCGCAACCGCGTCACACACACACACACACATTCCAGAATTGCAATCTTGACATCGCAGCCTGTTCATTATAGCCCTAATACAATATAATAATAAAAATAGTCAACCTAACATAAACAAATTACACTGCTCTGTTTAAATAGTCAGTAGTACAATTTGTACCATTCACAGAAAGCAGAGCTCCACTGTGATGTTTCCAAGCACATTTTTGCGCGTGTGAAGAGGATGAATTTTTCCATCGATATTGGAACACGAGTGAAGTACAAAGCCTATAATAAAGAATAGTTTAGCATCCAAATACATCGCAAATATTGAAACATTTTGATTCTAATGAGAGGGTTACGTGAGACCAACACTGCTTACTTTCGTTTTTATTTTTACATTAAATTTAAAGGATTTGTTGTGGAATATTTTGAGTGTATCATAAAATCAGAATAAGGTAAGACAAGTAATATTTTCTGTCTTATATATATATATATACGTGTATATATATATATATATATATATATATATATATATATATATATATGTGTGTGTGTGTGTGTGTGTGTATATATATATATATATATATATATATAGATATAGATAGATAGATAGATAGATAGATAGATAGATATTTATATATATATATAGGGAATTCACCCGATCGCCACCAAACTCGGTGTGCATGAAGTCAAGGCATTGAGGATGAAAAATTGCCAGGGGATTTTTGATATCTCGAACGGTTTGGCCGTGGCGAGGAAACGAATTTATGGTGAATAATGGAAACAGGAAGTGTGTTATAACTTCTGCATACATTAACTGATCTTGATGAAACTTCAGCAGTGTGTTCGTTGTAAGAGGCCGATCACATGGATGTGACTATTGTGAGTCAAAGTTATAGCGCCACCAACTGGCAGCAGGAAGTGTGTCACTTTCAAAATGCTTTGAAATCACCCTCTTATAATCACTGTCTTATTTTTACCAGATTTGCTTCAAACTTTATGTGTACAATGTAGACACACGGCAGATGTAAACCTGTGAAAGGATTATTGATATCTTAGATACTGTTGCCGTGGCAACGCATCAAACTTTAATATTTTTTTTTTATGCTTTTGAGACTTGAAATTGCATGAAACTCGACAGACACATCACATTTATTATCCAGTAGACGTGCAAAGTTTCAGAAACGGGCATGGTGAGGGGCTCAGTAGCGCCACCTTTAGTCATAAGTGGGGGGGTTAGTTTTATCAACAGCAACAAAACTTGGTATGTGTATTGTTCTCATCAAGACGGACAACTTTCTAATTTACATGATCTATTTCCGACCAACAGGAAGAGAGATATTTTGGTTTGAATGTGGATTTTCTGAAGAATTTTCTCTCCCTCTCTCTGTGTCTCTGTGTGTGTGAGGGGAGGGGGGATTTGACTATTGCTTTTATATTGTTAATCAAGGTTTCAGGGGCTTTTGGGGTCCTTAACATGCTCAAAAACTCTTGAAACTTTGCACACAAGTCAGAACCCCCTGCCATCAGGGACGGGCTGAAGCTGGTACCCGGGCGTGGCAGGGGGGCTCAACAGCGCCCCCTTGAAAGGGGTCCCAAAACTTGGTCCATAGATCAAACACGCTTGCATGAATTAATATGAAACTCGGTACACATATAGATCTCATCGGGCCGAACAACTTTCCCCCAGTCAAGTTTTACGCCAGCCCAACAGGAAGTCGGCTATTATGGGTTGTTTGGAAAACGCTTGCTGTGGAATGCGAAGTACTCCTCCTAGAGAATTCATCCAATCCCCACCAAACTCGGTTTGCATGAAGTCAAGACATTGAGGATTCTAAATTGCGGACGGATTTTTGATATCTCAAACGGTTTGGCCGTGGCGAGGAAACGAAATTATGGCGAGAAAAGAGAAACACGAAGTGGTATAACTTCTGCATACATTGACTGATCTTGATGAAACTTCAGCAGTGTGTTCGTGGTAAGAGGCCGATCAGATGGATGTAACTATTGTGAGTCAAAGTTATAGCGCCACCAACTGGCAGCAGGAAGTGTGTCACTTTCAACATGCTTTTGACAAAAGTGGGGGGGTTAGTTTTAACTACAGTAAAAAAAAAATTGTTTGTATATTGTTCTCATCAAGCCGGACAACTTTCTAATTCACATTCATTAGTTCTGGCCATCTGGAAGTCAGATATTTTGGTCTGAATGTGGATTTTTTGGATATTTCAGACTCTGAGTTTTTAGCCACTCCTCTTAAACTATTTCTTTTATTCCCACCAAACTTTTTCAACATGATGAAAATACATCAAATATGCTAAATTGTGAATGGATAATAAATATCTCAAACGGTTTTGCTATGGCGAGGGATTAAATTAATGTCCAAAAAGGAAACACTAAAAATCTTCTAAAAAATGTAATTATCTACCATTTATTTCTATATAAAAGTATACAAATATCACAACTAAACCCATTTTATTCTGTTTTTGCAATTCAAGAAGAATGAAAAAGTTAAAAACAGGCTATTTAGTGCTATTTGGTTAAACAAAAAAGCAAACATAGGGCTATACTGCCCTCTTGTGTCCAAAAGGACATCAAAATAGTATATAAAACTTTTTACCAGGTAGGCCAATATTGTATTTAAATATACATTTATTAGGTATGTGTCTGAGGATATTTTCCCACCGGTTAATCGACGTGTAACACCGCTGGGGGCTTTTGAATTGCCAACTTAAAAACGTAAGTAAAATATGTTCGTCCGCACTGACATTGATAGTGGTTGAGCGAGCGTTTCAAATGAATTCGTATGGAAGTAGGAATTAACTGAAAAACGTTCACTCTGTTCTGCTCGTTCCTCACCGTGGATGCGCACCGTTTTAAATCGCTAATATGAGCATTTTAGTTTAATTTTAAAATTAGCACCTTTTGGGCGGAGGATTGCTTGAAATTATTTTACAAAAGCACAATATTGTGTTTTATTGCGACTGTACACAAATATAAGTTAACACTTTGCAGTTTGAATGTCGTCCTGTATAATGACGGAGTATGTTTTTATGTGTCCACTGTTCAATCGCACCCACGCCACACACACACACACACACACACACACACACACACACACACACACACACGGTTTACTATCTTTGTTGGGACTCTCCATAGAATTAATGGTTTTATACTGTACAAACTGTATATTCTATCTCCTCACACTAACCCTAGCCCTAAACCTACCTATCACAGAAAACTTTCTGCATTTTTACATTTCCAAAAAAACTCATTCTGTATGATTTATAAGCTTGTTTACCCATGGGGACCTCTATTTAGGTCCCCACTGTGACACGAGTCCCCATGAGTCTGTGTGCATTCAGGTTGAAGTCCCCACCGGGATAGAAAAACATGAACACTCACACACACACACACACACACACACACACATTCCAGCATTGTAATCTTGACATCGCAGCCTGTTCATTATAGCCTTCATAAAATATAATAATAAAATAGTCAACCTAACATATAAAAATTACACTGCTCTAAATAGTCAGTAGTACAATTCATACATTCATACATGTGATGGCTCCACTGTGATGTTTCCAAGCACATTTTTGCGCTTGTGAAGATGATGATTTTTTCCATCGATATTGGAACACGAGTGAAGAACAAAGCCTATAATAAAGAATAGTTTAGCATCCAAATACATCGCAAATGTTGAAACATTTTGATTCTAATGAGAGGGTTACGTGAGCCCAACACTGCTTTCTTTCATTTTTATTTTTACATTAAATTTAAAGGATTTGTTGTGGAAAATTTTGAGTGTATCATAAAATCAGAATAAGGTAAGTCAAGTAATATTTTTGGTCTTTTATATACATATATATATATATATATAAATATAGCTGCGAGCAGCGATGAAGGGCCAAAGCCGGCGGTACCGCCACCCCGGTGCCTTTAGGTAACTAAAGGCACCAGGGTTGCGGTGCCACCGGCTTGGGCCCGTAATCGCTGCTCGCAGCTATATTTATTATTATTATTATTATTATTATTATTTTGTCAACCTTTCGGCCACTTTTGGGGCCCTTAACATGCTCGAAAACTCTTGAAATTTTGCACACAGGTCAGAACCCGCGGCCATCAGGGCCGGACTGAAGCTGGTACCCGGGCGTGGCAGGGGGGCTCGACAGCGCCCCCTGGAACGGGATCCGAACACTTGTCCATAAATCAGACACGCTTGCATGTAATAATATGAAACTCGGTACACATATAGAACTCATCGGGCCGAACAACTTTCGTGCTCTAAGTTTTACGCCAGCCCAACAGGAAGTCGGCTATTTAGGGTTGTTTGGAAACGCATGCTGTGGAATTTAATGTACTCCTCCTAGGGAATTCATCGATTCGCCTCCAAACTCGGTGTGCATGAAGTCAAGACATTGAGGATGCTAAATTGCGGACGGATTTTTGATATCTCGAACGGTTTGGCCGTGGCGAGGAAACGAATTTATGGCGAAAAAATGAAACAGGAAGTGTGTTATAACTTCTGCATACATTAACTGATCTTGATGAAACTTCAGCAGTGTGTTCGTTGTAAGAGGCCGATCGCACAGATGTGACTATTGTGAGTCAAAGTTATAGCGCCACCAACAGGCAGCAGGAAGTACATCACTATTAAAATGCTTTGAAATCACTGTCTTATTTTTACCAGATTTGCTTCAAACTTTATGTGTACAATGTAGACACACGGCAGATGTAAACCTGTGAAAGGATTATTGATATCTTAGATACTGTTGCCGTGGCAACGCATCAAACTTTAATATTCTTTTTTTATGCTTTTGAGACTCTTAACATACTTGAAATTGCATGAAACTCGACAGACACATCACATTTATTATCCAGTAGACATGTGCAAAGTTTCAGAAACGGGCGTGGTGAGGGGCTCAGTAGCGCCACCTTTAGTCATAAGTGGGGGTGTTAGTTTTATCAACAGCAACAAAACTTGGTATGTGTATTGTTCTCATCAAGACGGACAACTTTCTAATTTACATGAACCATCTCTGACCAACAGGAAGAGAGATATTTTGGTTTGAATGTGGATTTTCTGAAGAATTTTCTCTCCCTCTCTGTGTCTGTGTGTGTGTGAGGGGAGGGGGGGATTTGACTATTGCTTTTATATTGTTAATCAAGGTTTCAGGGGCTTTTGGGGTCCTTAACGTGCTCAAAAACTCTTGAAACTTTGCACACAGGTCAGAACCCACGGCCATCAGGGCCGGGCTGAAGCTGGGACCCGGGCGTGGCTGGGGGGCTCAACAGCGCCCCCTTGAACGGGGTTCTAAAACTTGATCCATATATCAAACACGCTCGCATGAATTAATATGAAACTCGGTACACATATAGATCTCATCGGGCCGAACAACTTTACCCCGGTCAAGTTTTACGCCAGCCCAACAGGAAGTCGGCTATTATGGGTTGTTTGGAAAACGCTTGCTGTGGAATGTGAAATACTCCTCCTAGAAAATTCACCGTGCCCCCTTCAAACTCGGTGTGGATGTAGTCAAGACATTGAGGATGCTAAATTGCGGACGGATTTTTGATATCTCGAACGGTTTGGCTGTGGCGAGGAATCGAATTTATGGCGAGAAAAGAGAAACACGGAAGTGGAATAACTTCTGCATACATTAACTGATCTTGATGAAACTTCAGCAGTGTGTTCGTGGTAAGAGGCCGATCAGATGGATGTAGCTATTGTGAGTCAAAGTTATAGCGCCACCAACTGGCAGCAGGAAGTGTGTCACTTTCAACATGCTTTTGACAAAAGTGGGGGGGTTAGTTTTAACTACAGTAAAGAAAAAATAGTTTGTATATTGTTCTCATCAAGCCGGACAACTTTCTAATTTACATTCAATAGCTCTGGCCATCAGGAAGTCAGATATTTTGGTCTGAATGTGGATTTTTTTGCAAAATCAGCCTCTGAATTTTTAGCCACTCCTCTTAAACTATTTATTTTATTCGTACCAAACTTTTTCAACATGATGAAACTACATTAAATATGCTAAATTGTGAATGGATAATAAATATCTCAAACGGTTTTGCTATGGCGAGGGATTAAATAATGTCCAAAAAGGAAACACTAAAAATCTTCTAAAAATGTAATTATATACCATTTATTTCTATATAAAAGTATACAAATATCACAACTAAACCCATTTTATTCTGTTTTTGCAATTCAAGAAGAATGAAAAAGTTAAAACAGGCTATTTAGTGCTATTTGGTTCAACAAAAAAGCAAACATAGGGCTATACTGCCCTCTTGTGTCCAAAAGGACATCAAAATAGTATATAAAACTTTTTACCAGGTAGGCCAATATTGTATTTAAATATACATGTATTAGGTATGTGTCTGAGGATATTTTCCCACCGGTTAATCGACGTGTGACACGAGTGGGTGCTTTTAAATCGCTAATATAATAGTGTAAGAAAAATAATGATAATGTTGCACACACAAATCACACACATGTGGGAAAGAATGATGCTTTTAAACAACACTAAACCGCCATTAGGTGTCGCCAGGCATCCATCTTAATAAGCGAGTCATTGATTCATTCGTTCAAACGATTCGTTCGAATGAGTCGATCATGATTAAGACAGATGTTTATGGATTGATCATTCAATCTTTGAGTCAACCGATTCGTTAAAAATGCTGAATCGTTCAGTTATGAGAAAACACGTGATGCGTGATGGTTCTGCCGTGATCTTTGTTTAACTATTTTCGCTGCTGAAACAGAACAAAAACAGTCAACATTGCATCTAAAATGTAAGTGACTTAATTGTAACTGTTTATTAACCTGTTGTATGAAATCTAGGGGTGGGAGAAAAAATTTATTCTTAGATGCATCGCGATGCGGACGTGGACGATTCTGAATCGATTCACAAATGTCAAAAAATCGATTCTCTAAAAAAATATTTTTCTAATAACGTAATATTGACGGAAGGCAAAAGGCGGAACTCTAAGCGGACGTGCGTGCAGTCTGTGGCGCGCACATAACAGAGAAGTTTCTTCTGCTCACCAAGGCTGCATTTATTTGATTAAAAATACAAACAAAAACAGTAATATTGTAAAATATTATTCCAATTTAAAACAGCTGCTTTCTATTTTAATATATTTTAAACTGTTATTTATTCCTGTGATCAAAGCTGAGTTTTCAGCATCATTACTCCAGTCGTCACTGTCACATGATCCTTCAGAAATTATTCTAATATGATGATTGATACTCAAGAAACATTCATTATTATTTTAAATGTCGAAAACAGTTGTGTACAGTCTTTGATGAATAGAAAGTTCAAAAGAACAGCATTTATCTGAAATCTAAAGCTTTTGTAACGTTAAACACTACCGCTCAAAAGTTTTGGGTTAGTAATAATTAAAATTTTATTTTTTGGGGAAATAAATAAAATAAATCAGTACTTTTATTTATGAAGGATGAGTTAAACTGATCAACAGTTACAGTAAAGACATTTATAATGTTAAAAATATATATATTTGAAATATATGCTGTTCTTTTGAACTTTACATTCATCAAAGCATTTTGAAAAAAAAAAAAATCTGTACACAACTGTTTTCAACATTGAAAATAATAATGAATATTTATTGAGCATCAATCATCATATTAGTATGATTTCTGAAGGATCATGTGACACTGAAGAGTGGAGTAATGATGCTGAAAACTCAACTTTGATCACAGAAATGAATTACTATGTAAAATATTTAAAAATTGAAAACAGCTGTTTTAAATTGGAATAATATTTCACAATATTACTGTTTTTGTTTGTATTTTTAATCAATAAATGCAGCCTTGGTGAGCAGAAGAGACTTCTCCTAAAAACATTAAAAATCTTACTGACCCCAAACTTTTGAACAATAATATATATATATATATATATATATATATATATATATATATATATATGTATGTGTGTGTATATATATATATATATATATATATATATATATATATATATATATATATATATATATATAAATATAGCTGCGAGCAGCGATGGAGGGCCAAAGCCGGCGGTACCGCCACCCCGGTGCCTTTAGGTAACTAAAGGCACCGGGGTTGCGGTGCCACCGGCTTGGGCCCGTAATCGCTGCTCGCAGCTATATTTATTATTATTATTATTATTATTATTATTTTGTCAACCTTTCGGCCACTTTTGGGGCCCTTAACATGCTCGAAAACTCTTGAAATTTTGCACACAGGTCAGAACCCGCGGCCATCAGGGCCGGACTGAAGCTGGTACCCGGGCGTGGCAGGGGGGCTCGACAGCGCCCCCTGGAACGGGATCCGAACACTTGTCCATAAATCAGACACGCTTGCATGTAATAATATGAAACTCGGTACACATATAGAACTCATCGGGCCGAACAACTTTCGTGCTCTAAGTTTTACGCCAGCCCAACAGGAAGTCGGCTATTTAGGGTTGTTTGGAAACGCATGCTGTGGAATTTAATGTACTCCTCCTAGGGAATTCATCGATTCGCCTCCAAACTCGGTGTGCATGAAGTCAAGACATTGAGGATGCTAAATTGCGGACGGATTTTTGATATCTCGAACGGTTTGGCCGTGGCGAGGAAACGAATTTATGGCGAAAAAATGAAACAGGAAGTGTGTTATAACTTCTGCATACATTAACTGATCTTGATGAAACTTCAGCAGTGTGTTCGTTGTAAGAGGCCGATCGCACAGATGTGACTATTGTGAGTCAAAGTTATAGCGCCACCAACAGGCAGCAGGAAGTACATCACTATTAAAATGCTTTGAAATCACTGTCTTATTTTTACCAGATTTGCTTCAAACTTTATGTGTACAATGTAGACACACGGCAGATGTAAACCTGTGAAAGGATTATTGATATCTTAGATACTGTTGCCGTGGCAACGCATCAAACTTTAATATTCTTTTTTTATGCTTTTGAGACTCTTAACATACTTGAAATTGCATGAAACTCGACAGACACATCACATTTATTATCCAGTAGACATGTGCAAAGTTTCAGAAACGGGCGTGGTGAGGGGCTCAGTAGCGCCACCTTTAGTCATAAGTGGGGGTGTTAGTTTTATCAACAGCAACAAAACTTGGTATGTGTATTGTTCTCATCAAGACGGACAACTTTCTAATTTACATGAACCATCTCTGACCAACAGGAAGAGAGATATTTTGGTTTGAATGTGGATTTTCTGAAGAATTTTCTCTCCCTCTCTGTGTCTGTGTGTGTGTGAGGGGAGGGGGGGATTTGACTATTGCTTTTATATTGTTAATCAAGGTTTCAGGGGCTTTTGGGGTCCTTAACGTGCTCAAAAACTCTTGAAACTTTGCACACAGGTCAGAACCCACGGCCATCAGGGCCGGGCTGAAGCTGGGACCCGGGCGTGGCTGGGGGGCTCAACAGCGCCCCCTTGAACGGGGTTCTAAAACTTGATCCATATATCAAACACGCTCGCATGAATTAATATGAAACTCGGTACACATATAGATCTCATCGGGCCGAACAACTTTACCCCAGTCAAGTTTTACGCCAGCCCAACAGGAAGTCGGCTATTATGGGTTGTTTGGAAAACGCTTGCTGTGGAATGTGAAATACTCCTCCTAGAAAATTCACCGTGCCCCCTTCAAACTCGGTGTGGATGTAGTCAAGACATTGAGGATGCTAAATTGCGGACGGATTTTTGATATCTCGAACGGTTTGGCTGTGGCGAGGAATCGAATTTATGGCGAGAAAAGAGAAACACGGAAGTGGAATAACTTCTGCATACATTAACTGATCTTGATGAAACTTCAGCAGTGTGTTCGTGGTAAGAGGCCGATCAGATGGATGTAGCTATTGTGAGTCAAAGTTATAGCGCCACCAACTGGCAGCAGGAAGTGTGTCACTTTCAACATGCTTTTGACAAAAGTGGGGGGGTTAGTTTTAACTACAGTAAAGAAAAAATAGTTTGTATATTGTTCTCATCAAGCCGGACAACTTTCTAATTTACATTCAATAGCTCTGGCCATCAGGAAGTCAGATATTTTGGTCTGAATGTGGATTTTTTTGCAAAATCAGCCTCTGAATTTTTAGCCACTCCTCTTAAACTATTTATTTTATTCGTACCAAACTTTTTCAACATGATGAAACTACATTAAATATGCTAAATTGTGAATGGATAATAAATATCTCAAACGGTTTTGCTATGGCGAGGGATTAAATAATGTCCAAAAAGGAAACACTAAAAATCTTCTAAAAATGTAATTATATACCATTTATTTCTATATAAAAGTATACAAATATCACAACTAAACCCATTTTATTCTGTTTTTGCAATTCAAGAAGAATGAAAAAGTTAAAACAGGCTATTTAGTGCTATTTGGTTCAACAAAAAAGCAAACATAGGGCTATACTGCCCTCTTGTGTCCAAAAGGACATCAAAATAGTATATAAAACTTTTTACCAGGTAGGCCAATATTGTATTTAAATATACATGTATTAGGTATGTGTCTGAGGATATTTTCCCACCGGTTAATCGACGTGTGACACGAGTGGGTGCTTTTAAATCGCTAATATAATAGTGTAAGAAAAATAATGATAATGTTGCACACACAAATCACACACATGTGGGAAAGAATGATGCTTTTAAACAACACTAAACCGCCATTAGGTGTCGCCAGGCATCCATCTTAATAAGCGAGTCATTGATTCATTCGTTCAAACGATTCGTTCGAATGAGTCGATCATGATTAAGACAGATGTTTATGGATTGATCATTCAATCTTTGAGTCAACCGATTCGTTAAAAATGCTGAATCGTTCAGTTATGAGAAAACACGTGATGCGTGATGGTTCTGCCGTGATCTTTGTTTAACTATTTTCGCTGCTGAAACAGAACAAAAACAGTCAACATTGCATCTAAAATGTAAGTGACTTAATTGTAACTGTTTATTAACCTGTTGTATGAAATCTAGGGGTGGGAGAAAAAAATTATTCTTAGATGCATCGCGATGCGGACGTGGACGATTCTGAATCGATTCACAAATGTCAAAAAATCGATTCTCTAAAAAAATATTTTTCTAATAACGTAATATTGACGGACGGCAAAAGGCGGAACTCTAAGCGGACGTGCGTGCAGTCTGTGGCGCGCACATACCAGAGAAGTTTCTTCTGCTCACCAAGGCTGCATTTATTTGATTAAAAATACAAACAAAAACAGTAATATTGTAAAATATTATTCCAATTTAAAACAGCTGCTTTCTATTTTAATATATTTTAAACTGTTATTTATTCCTGTGATCAAAGCTGAGTTTTCAGCATCATTACTCCAGTCGTCACTGTCACATGATCCTTCAGAAATTATTCTAATATGATGATTGATACTCAAGAAACATTCATTATTATTTTAAATGTCGAAAACAGTTGTGTACAGTCTTTGATGAATAGAAAGTTCAAAAGAACAGCATTTATCTGAAATCTAAAGCTTTTGTAACGTTAAACACTACCGCTCAAAAGTTTTGGGTTAGTAATAATTAAAATTTTATTTTTTGGGGAAATAAATAAAATAAATCAGTACTTTTATTTATGAAGGATGAGTTAAACTGATCAACAGTTACAGTAAAGACATTTATAATGTTAAAAATATATATATTTGAAATATATGCTGTTCTTTTGAACTTTACATTCATCAAAGCATTTTGAAAAAAAAAAAATCTGTACACAACTGTTTTCAACATTGAAAATAATAATGAATATTTATTGAGCATCAATCATCATATTAGTATGATTTCTGAAGGATCATGTGACACTGAAGAGTGGAGTAATGATGCTGAAAACTCAACTTTGATCACAGAAATGAATTACTATGTAAAATATTTAAAAATTGAAAACAGCTGTTTTAAATTGGAATAATATTTCACAATATTACTGTTTTTGTTTGTATTTTTAATCAATAAATGCAGCCTTGGTGAGCAGAAGAGACTTCTCCTAAAAACATTAAAAATCTTACTGACCCCAAACTTTTGAACAATAATATATATATATATATATATATATATATATACACATATATATGTATGTGTGTGTATGTATATATATATATATATATATAAATATAGCTGCGAGCAGCGATGGAGGGCCAAAGCCGGCGGTACCGCCACCCCGGTGCCTTTAGGTAACTAAAGGCACCGGGGTTGCGGTGCCACCGGCTTGGGCCCGTAATCGCTGCTCGCAGCTATATTTTTTATTATTATTATTTTTTTTCTACTTCTCGGGCACTTTTGGGGGCCTTAACATGCTCGAAAACTCTTGAAACTTTGCACACAGGTCAGAACCCGCGGCCATCAGGGCCGGGCTGAAGCTGGTACCCGGGCGTGGCAGGGGGGCTCAACAGCGCCCCCTTGAATGGGGTCAGAAAACTTGGTCCATATATCAAACAGGCTTGGATGAATTAATATGAAACTCGGTACACATATAGATCTCATCGGGCCGAACAACTTCCGCACTCTATGTTATTAGCTCCGCCCAACAGGAAGTCAGCTATTATGCGTTGTTTGAAAAACTCATGCTGTGGAATTTAATGTACTCCTCCTACAGAATTCATCCGATCCCCACCAAACTCGGTCAGCGTGAAGTCAAGACATTGAGGATGCTAAATTGCGGACGGATTTTTGATATCTCGAACAGTTTGGCCGTGGCGAGGAAACGAATTTATGGCGAGTAAAGAGAAACAGGAAGTGTGTTATAACTTCTGCATACATTAACTGATCTTGATAAAACTTCAGCAGTGTGTTCGTTTTCAGAGGCCGATCACATTGATGTGACTATTGTGAGTCAAAGTTATAGCGCCACCAACTGGCAGCAGAAAGAGTGTCACTTTCAAAATTCTTTGAAGTCACCCTCTTATGTTTACCCGATTTGCTTCAAACTTTATGTGTATAATGTAGACACAGGGCAGATGTAGACCTGTGAAAGGATTATTGATATCTTCGATACTGTTGCCGTGGCAACGCATCAAACTTTAATATTCTTTTCGGATGCGTTTGAGACTCTTAACATGCTTGAAATTGGATGAAACTCGACAGATACATCCCATTTATTAGCCAGTAGACATGTGAAAAGTTTCAGAAACGGGCGTGGCAGGGGGGCTCAACAGCGCCCCCTTGAACGGGGTCTGAAAACTTGGTCCATATATCAAACACGCTTGCATGAATTAATATGAAACTCTGTACACATATAGATCTCATCGGTCCGAACAACTTTCCCTCTGTCAAGTTTCACGCCAGCCCAACAGGAAGTCAGCTATTATGGGTTGTTTGGAAAATGCTTGCTGTGGAATGTGAAATACTCCTCCTAGAAAATTCATCCCATCCCCACCAAACTCGGTGTGCGTGAAGTCAAGACATTGAGGATGCTAAATTGCGGACGGATCTTTGATATCTTGAACGGTTTGGCCGTGGCGAGGAAATGAATTTATGGCGAGAAAAGAGAGACACGAAGTGTTATAACTTCTGCATACATTAACTGATCTTGATGAAACTTCAGCAGTGTGTTTGTGGTAAGAGGCCGATCAGATGGATGTAACTATTGTGAGTCAAAGTTATAGCGCCACCACCTGGCAGCAGGAAGTGTGTCACTTTCAACATGCTTTTGACAAAAGTGGGGGGGTTAGTTTTAACTACAGTAAAAAAAATTAGTTTGTATATTGTTCTCATCAAGCCGGACAACTTTCTAATTTACATTCATTAGCTCCGGCCATGAGGAAGTCAGATATTTTGGTCTGAATGTGGATTTTTTTGCAAAATCAGCCTCTGAATTTTTAGCCACTCCTCTTAAAATATTTATTTTATTCCCACCAAAATTTTTCAACATGATGAAAATACATTAAAGATGCTAAATTGTGAACGGATATTGAATATCTCAAACGGTTTTGCTATGGCGAGGGATTAAATTAATGTCAAAAAGGAAGCAGGAAACATCTCATAACTTCTAAAAATGTAATTATACACCATTTATTTTTATATAAAATTATACAAATATTAGAACTAAACCCATTTTATTCTGTTTTTGCAATTCAAGAAGTATGAAAAAGTTATGAACAGGCTATTTAGTGCTATTTGGTTCAACAAAAAAGCAAACATAGGGCTATACTGCCCTCTTGTGTCCAAAAGGATATCCAAATAGTATATAAAACGTTTTACTAGGTAGGCCTATTGTATTTAAATATAAATTTATTATGTATATGACTGTGAGGATATTTTCCCATTGGTTAATCGATGTGTGACACGAGCGGGTGCTTTTAAATCGCTAATATAAAAGTGAAAGTAAAGACATCCGCACAGACATTGATAATGGTGCACACATGTTGGAAAGAATGATACTTTTAAACATAACACTAAACCGCCATTAGGTGTCGCCAGGCGATCGTCTTAATGAGCGAGTCATTAATTAATTCGTTCAGACGATTCGTTCGAATGACTGAGTCATTCATGATTGAGACAGATGTTTATGGATTGGTCATTGAATCTTTGAGTCAACCGATTCGTTCAAAATGCTGAATCATTCAGAAATGAGAAAACAAGTTGCTGTGAGATGCGCGATTGTTCTGCTGTGATCTTGGTTTAACTATTTTTGCTGCTGAAACAGAACAAAAACAGTCAATATTGCATCTTAAATGTAAGTGACTTAATTGTAACTGTTTATTAACCTGTTGATGAAATCAATGTCGCATTTTCAATCGTGATAGGAAACACAGCCTACTCGTCAAGTGAGGTTGCTCTTATCATATGTTATAAAATATATAAAAACTCCATATTTGTAATTTTTATAGTCAGTATGTTGTTAACTGGGTTTCTTTTTTGTGTGCTGCGCTCAGTTGTTTACGTTTCTCCTGGAGAAGCTGCACGAGCCTCAGCAGCGCAACCTTGTTACCATTGATCAGTAATACATTTATTATCAACTGTTGATTGCAACTTAAAATTAATGTAATATAATTAGAATAATCTCTCGTTTTAGTGATTCCCAAGTTATTTTTTTGTCATTGACGTTCTAATCAGGCTACTATGGTCGGGCAAGCTAAACTCTCTTTCAGGTAGGCGGCCTATACTATGTATGTGACAGTGAGAATATAATTTTACCACCGGTTAATTGACGTGTGACACCGCTGGGGGCTTTTGAATCGCTAACTTAAAAACAAAAGTAAAATATAGCTGCGAGCAGCGATTACGGGCCCAAGCCGGTGGCACCGCAACCCCGTTGCCTTTAGTTACCTAAATATATATATATATATATATATATATATATATATATATATATATAAAAGACAGAAACCTTATTACCTTATTCTGATTTTATGATACACTCAAAATATTCCACAACAAATCTTTTAAATTTAATGTAAAAATAAAAACGAAAGTAAGCACTGTTGGGCTCACGTAACCCTCTCATTAGAATCAAAATGTTTCAGCATTTGCGATGTATTTGGATGCTAAACTATTCTTTATTATAGGCTTTGTTCTTCACTCGTGTTCCAATATCGACGAAAAAAATCATCCTCTTCACACGCGCAAAAATGTGCTTGAAACATCACAGTGGAGCGGTGCTTACTGTGAATGTACGAATTGTACTACTGACTATTTAGAGCAGTGTAATTTTTATATGTTAGGTTAACTATTTTATTATTATATTTTATTAAGGCTATAATGAACAGGCTGCGATGTCAAGATTGCAATGCTGGAATGTGTGTGTGTGTGTGTGTGTGTGTGTGTGTGTGTATGTGTTCATGTTTTCCTATCCCGGTGGGGACTTCAACCTGAATGCACACAGACTCATGGGGACTCATGTCACAGTGGGGACCTAAATAGATGTCCCCATGGGTAAACAAGTTTATAAATCATACAGAATGAGTTTTTTTGGAAATGTAAAAATGCAGAAAGTTTTCTGGGATAGGTAGGTTTAGGGGTAGGGTTAGTGTGAGGAGATAGAATATACAGTTTGTACAGTATAAAAACCATTAAGTCTATGGAGAGTCCCCACAAAGATAGTAAACCGTGTGTGTGTGTGTGGCGTGGGCGCGATTGAACAGTGGACACATAAAAACATACTCCGTCATTATACAGGACGACATTCCAACTGCAAAGTGTTAACTTATATTTGTGTACAGTCACAATAAAACACAACATTGTGCTTTTGTAAAATAATTCCAAGCAATCCACCCCCCGAAAGGTGCTAATTTTAAAATGAAACTAAAATGCTCATGGCTTCCATAGGAATTCATTTGAAACGCTCGCTCAACCACTATCAATGTCAGTGCGGACGAGCATATTTTACTTTCGTTTTTAAGTTGGCGATTCAAAAGCCCCCAGCGGTGTCACACATAGATTAACCAGTGGTAAAATATTCTCAACGTCACAAACCTAGTATATTTTTATGTAGATACAATAGGCCTACCTGATTTTGAACACAAGAGGGCAGTATAGCCCTATGTATGACTTGACTTTTATGGGACTAAATAGTACAATTACTATTTTTAAACTTATAAATAATTATTAAATTGAAAAAAAGAATAAAATGGGTTTAGTTGTGATATTTGTATACTTTTATATAGAAATAAATGTTTTTTAATTACATTTTTTGAAGATGAGGCTTTTAGTTTCCTTTTTGTACATTACTTTAGTCCCTCACTATAGCAAAACCGTTTGAGATGTTTAATATCCGTTCACAATTTAGCATCTTTAATGTATTTTCATCATTTTGAAAAAGTTTGGTGTGAATAAAATAAACCAGTTAGGAAGAGTAGCTAAAAACTCAGAGTCTGAAATATCCAAAAAATCCACATTCAAACCAAAATATCTGACTTCCTTTTGCTCTGAGCTAATAACTGTAAATTAGAAAGTTGTCTGACTCGATGAGACCAATATATATACTGATTTTTGGAACTGTTGGTAAAACTAACTGTTGGTGGGGGGCACTTTTGTCAAAAGCATGTTGAAAGTGACACACTTCCTGCTGCCAGTTGGTGCCGCTATAACTTTGGCTCACAATAGTTACATCCATCTGATCAGCCTCTTACCACGAACACACTGGTGAAGTTTCATGAAGATCAGTTAATGTATGCAGAATTATACCACTTCGTGTTTCTCTTTTCTCGCCATAATTTCGTTTCCTCGCCACGGCCAAACCGTTCGAGATATCAAAAATCCGTCCGCAATTTAGAATCCTCAATGTCTTGACTTCATGCACACCGAGTTTGATGGGGATTGGATGAATTCTCTAGGAGGAGTACTCCGCATTCCACAGCAAGCGTTTTCCAAACAACCCATAATAGCCGACTTCCTGTTGGGCTGGCGTAAAACTTGACCGGGGGAAAGTTGTTCGGCCCGATGAGATCTATATGTGTACCGAGTTTCATATTAATTCATGCAAGCGTGTTTGATCTATGGACCAAGTTTTGGGACCCCTTTCAAGGGGGCGCTGTTGAGCCCCCCTGCCACGCCCGGGTACCAGCTTCAGCCCGTCCCTGATGGCAGGGGGTTCTGACTTGTGTGCAAAGTTTCAAGAGTTTTTGAGCATGTTAAGGACCCCAAAAGCCCCTGAAACCTTGATTAACAATACAAAAGCAATAGTCAAATCCCCCCTCCCCTCACACACACAGAGACACAGAGAGAGGGAGAGAAAATTCTTCAGAAAATCCACATTCAAACCAAAATATCTCTCTTCCTGTTGGTCGGAGATATATCATGTAAATTAGAAAGTTGTCCGTCTTGATGAGAACAATACACATACCAAGTTTTGTTGCTGTTGATAAAACTAACCCCCCCACTTATGACTAAAGGTGGCGCTACTGAGCCCCTCACCACGCCCGTTTCTGAAACTTTGCACATGTCTACGGGCTAATAAATGTGATGTGTCTGTCGAGTTTCATGCAATTTCAAGTATGTTAAGAGTCTCAAAAGCATAAAAAAAGAATATTAAAGTTTGATGCGTTGCCACGGCAACAGTATCTAAGATATCAATAATCATTTCACAGGTTTACATCTGCCGTGTGTCTACATTCTACACATAAAGTTTGAAGCAAATCTGGTAAAAATAAGACAGTGATTTCAAAGCATTTTAATAGTGATGTACTTCCTGCTGCCTGTTGGTGGCGCTATAACTTTGACTCACAATAGTCACATCTGTGCGATCGGCCTCTTACAACGAACACACTGCTGAAGTTTCATCAAGATCAGTTAATGTATGCAGAAGTTATAACACACTTCCTGTTTCATTTTTTCGCCATAAATTCGTTTCCTCGCCACGGCCAAATCGTTCGAGATATCAAAAATCCGTCCGCAATTTAGCATCCTCAATGTCTTGACTTCATGCTGACCGAGTTTGGAGGAGATTGGATGAATTCTCTAGGAGGAGTACATTAAATTCCACAGCATGCGTTTCCAAACAACCCTAAATAGCCGACTTCCTGTTGGGCTGGCGTAAAACTTAGAGCACGAAAGTTGTTCGGCCCGATGAGATCTATATGTGTACCGAGTTTCATATTATTACATGCAAGCGTGTTTGATTTATGGACACGTGTTCGGATCCCGTTCCAGGGGGCGCTGTCGAGCCCCCCTGCCACGCCCGGGTACCAGCCTCAGCCCGGCCCTGATGGCCGCGGGTTCTGACCTGTGTGCAAAGTTTCAAGAGTTTTCGAGCATGTTAAGGGCCCCAAAAGTGCCCGAAAGGTTGACAAAATAATAATAATAATAATAATAAATATAGCTGCGAGCAGCGATTACGGGCCCAAGCCGGTGGCACCGCAACCCCGGTGCCTTTAGTTACCTAAAGGCACCGGGGTGGCGGTACCGCCGGCTTTGGCCCTCCATCGCTGCTCGCAGCTATATTTATATATATATATACATACATACATACACACACATACATATATATGTATATATATATATATATATATATATATATATATATATATATATTATTGTTCAAAAGTTTGGGGTCAGTAAGATTTTTAATGTTTTTAGGAGAAGTCTCTTCTGCTCACCAAGGCTGCATTTATTGATTAAAAATACAAACAAAAACAGTAATATTGTGAAATATTATTCCAATTTAAAACAGCTGTTTTCAATTTTTAAATATTTTACATAGTAATTCATTTCTGTGATCAAAATTGAGTTTTCAGCATCATTACTCCAGTCTTCAGTGTCACATGATCCTTCAGAAATCATACTAATATGATGATTGATGCTCAATAAATATTCTTTATTATTTTCAATGTTGAAAACAGTTGTGTACAGATTTTTTTTTTTTTCAAAATGCTTTGATGAATGTAAAGTTCAAAAGAACAGCATATATTTCAAATATATATATTTTTAACATTATAAATGTCTTTACTGTAACTGTTGATCAGTTTAACTCATCCTTCATAAATAAAAGTACTGATTTATTTTATTTATTTCCCCCAAAAATAAAATTTTAATTATTACTAACCCAAAACTTTTGAGCGGTAGTGTTTAACGTTACAAAAGCTTTAGATTTCAGATAAATGCTGTTCTTTTGAACTTTCTATTCATCAAAGACTGTACACAACTGTTTTCGACATTTAAAATAATAATGAATGTTTCTTGAGTATCAATCATCATATTAGAATAATTTCTGAAGGATCATGTGACAGTGACGACTGGAGTAATGATGCTGAAAACTCAGCTTTGATCACAGGAATAAATAACAGTTTAAAATATATTAAAATAGAAAGCAGCTGTTTTAAATTGGAATAATATTTTACAATATTACTGTTTTTGTTTGTATTTTTAATCAAATAAATGCAGCCTTGGTGAGCAGAAGAAACTTCTCTGTTATGTGCGCGCCACAGACTGCACGCACGTCCGCTTAGAGTTCCGCCTTTTGCCTTCCGTCAATATTACGTTATTAGAAAAATATTTTTTTAGAGAATCGATTTTTTGACATTTGTGAATCGATTCAGAATCGTCCACGTCCGCATCGCGATGCATCTAAGAATACATTTTTTCTCCCACCCCTAGATTTCATACAACAGGTTAATAAACAGTTACAATTAAGTCACTTACATTTTAGATGCAATGTTGACTGTTTTTGTTCTGTTTCAGCAGCGAAAATAGTTAAACAAAGATCACGGCAGAACCATCACGCATCACGTGTTTTCTCATAACTGAACGATTCAGCATTTTTAACGAATCGGTTGACTCAAAGATTGAATGATCAATCCATAAACATCTGTCTTAATCATGATCGACTCATTCGAACGAATCGTTTGAACGAATGAATCAATGACTCGCTTATTAAGATGGATGCCTGGCGACACCTAATGGCGGTTTAGTGTTGTTTAAAAGCATCATTCTTTCCCACATGTGTGTGATTTGTGTGTGCAACATTATCATTATTTTTCTTACACTATTATATTAGCGATTTAAAAGCACCCACTAGTGTCACACGTCGATTAACCGGTGGGAAAATATCCTCAGACACATACCTAATACATGTATATTTAAATACAATATTGGCCTACCTGGTAAAAAGTTTTATATACTATTTTGATGTCCTTTTGGACACAAGAGGGCAGTATAGCCCTATGTTTGCTTTTTTGTTGAACCAAATAGCACTAAATAGCCTGTTTTAACTTTTTCATTCTTCTTGAATTGCAAAAACAGAATAAAATGGGTTTAGTTGTGATATTTGTATACTTTTATATAGAAATAAATGGTATATAATTACATTTTTAGAAGATTTTTAGTGTTTCCTTTTTGGACATTATTTAATCCCTCGCCATAGCAAAACCGTTTGAGATATTTATTATCCATTCACAATTTAGCATATTTAATGTAGTTTCATCATGTTGAAAAAGTTTGGTACGAATAAAATAAATAGTTTAAGAGGAGTGGCTAAAAATTCAGAGGCTGATTTTGCAAAAAAATCCACATTCAGACCAAAATATCTGACTTCCTGATGGCCAGAGCTATTGAATGTAAATTAGAAAGTTGTCCGGCTTGATGAGAACAATATACAAACTATTTTTTCTTTACTGTAGTTAAAACTAACCCCCCCACTTTTGTCAAAAGCATGTTGAAAGTGACACACTTCCTGCTGCCAGTTGGTGGCGCTATAACTTTGACTCACAATAGCTACATCCATCTGATCAGCCTCTTACCACGAACACACTGCTGAAGTTTCATCAAGATCAGTTAATGTATGCAGAAGTTATTCCACTTCCGTGTTTCTCTTTTCTCGCCATAAATTCGATTCCTCGCCACAGCCAAACCGTTCGAGATATCAAAAATCCGTCCGCAATTTAGCATCCTCAATGTCTTGACTACATCCACACCGAGTTTGAAGGGGGCACGGTGAATTTTCTAGGAGGAGTATTTCACATTCCACAGCAAGCGTTTTCCAAACAACCCATAATAGCCGACTTCCTGTTGGGCTGGCGTAAAACTTGACCGGGGTAAAGTTGTTCGGCCCGATGAGATCTATATGTGTACCGAGTTTCATATTAATTCATGCGAGCGTGTTTGATATATGGATCAAGTTTTAGAACCCCGTTCAAGGGGGCGCTGTTGAGCCCCCCAGCCACGCCCGGGTCCCAGCTTCAGCCCGGCCCTGATGGCCGTGGGTTCTGACCTGTGTGCAAAGTTTCAAGAGTTTTTGAGCACGTTAAGGACCCCAAAAGCCCCTGAAACCTTGATTAACAATATAAAAGCAATAGTCAAATCCCCCCCTCCCCTCACACACACACAGACACAGAGAGGGAGAGAAAATTCTTCAGAAAATCCACATTCAAACCAAAATATCTCTCTTCCTGTTGGTCAGAGATGGTTCATGTAAATTAGAAAGTTGTCCGTCTTGATGAGAACAATACACATACCAAGTTTTGTTGCTGTTGATAAAACTAACACCCCCACTTATGACTAAAGGTGGCGCTACTGAGCCCCTCACCACGCCCGTTTCTGAAACTTTGCACATGTCTACTGGATAATAAATGTGATGTGTCTGTCGAGTTTCATGCAATTTCAAGTATGTTAAGAGTCTCAAAAGCATAAAAAAAGAATATTAAAGTTTGATGCGTTGCCACGGCAACAGTATCTAAGATATCAATAATCCTTTCACAGGTTTACATCTGCCGTGTGTCTACATTGTACACATAAAGTTTGAAGCAAATCTGGTAAAAATAAGACAGTGATTTCAAAGCATTTTAATAGTGATGTACTTCCTGCTGCCTGTTGGTGGCGCTATAACTTTGACTCACAATAGTCACATCTGTGCGATCGGCCTCTTACAACGAACACACTGCTGAAGTTTCATCAAGATCAGTTAATGTATGCAGAAGTTATAACACACTTCCTGTTTCATTTTTTCGCCATAAATTCGTTTCCTCGCCACGGCCAAACCGTTCGAGATATCAAAAATCCGTCCGCAATTTAGCATCCTCAATGTCTTGACTTCATGCACACCGAGTTTGGAGGCGAATCGATGAATTCCCTAGGAGGAGTACATTAAATTCCACAGCATGCGTTTCCAAACAACCCTAAATAGCCGACTTCCTGTTGGGCTGGCGTAAAACTTAGAGCACGAAAGTTGTTCGGCCCGATGAGTTCTATATGTGTACCGAGTTTCATATTATTACATGCAAGCGTGTCTGATTTATGGACAAGTGTTCGGATCCCGTTCCAGGGGGCGCTGTCGAGCCCCCCTGCCACGCCCGGGTACCAGCTTCAGTCCGGCCCTGATGGCCGCGGGTTCTGACCTGTGTGCAAAATTTCAAGAGTTTTCGAGCATGTTAAGGGCCCCAAAAGTGGCCGAAAGGTTGACAAAATAATAATAATAATAATAATAATAATCCTACCGAAAACAATAGGGCCTTCGCCCTTTCAGGGCTTGGGCCCTAATAATCCTACCGAAAACAATAGGGCCTTCGCCCTTTCAGGGCTTGGGCCCTAAATATGTTCGTCCGCACTGACATTGATTATGGTTGGGAGCAGAGCGAGCTTTTTCAATGAATTCCTATGGAAGTAGGAATGAATTCCCGTGCAGCCGTGAGCATTTTAATTTCAGTTTTAAAGTTAGCACCATAAAGTATATTTTTATGTCTCCACTGTTCAATCACGCCCACGACACACACACACACACACACACACACACACACACACACACACACACACACACACCAGCATTGCAATCTTGACATCGCAGCCTGTTCATTATAGCCCTAATAAAATATAATTATAAAATAGTCAACCTAACTTATCAAAATTACACTGCTCTGTTTAGTCAGTAGTACAATTTGTACCATTTTTTTGTGAAGTGACAAGACAGAGAATATTACTTGTCTGATATATAATGTATATATCTTTTGTTATATATATACTGTATATATATATATATATATATATATATATATATATATATATATATATATATATAAATATAGCTGCGAGCAGCGATGGAGGGCCCAAGCCGGCGGCACCGCCACCCCGGTGCCTTTAGGTAACTAAAGGCATCGGGGTTGCGGTGCCACCGGCTTGGGCCCGTAATCGCTGCTCGCAGCTATATTTATTATTATTATTATTATTATTATTATTATTATTTTGTCAACCTTTCGGCCACTTTTGGGGCCCTTAACATGCTCGAAAACTCTTGAAATTTTGCACACAGGTCAGAACCCGCGGCCATCAGGGCCGGACTGAAGCTGGTACCCGGGCGTGGCAGGGGGGCTCGACAGCGCCCCCTGGAACGGGATCCGAACACTTGTCCATAAATCAGACACGCTTGCATGTAATAATATGAAACTCGGTACACATATAGAACTCATCGGGCCGAACAACTTTCGTGCTCTAAGTTTTACGCCAGCCCAACAGGAAGTCGGCTATTTAGGGTTGTTTGGAAACGCATGCTGTGGAATTTAATGTACTCCTCCTAGGGAATTCATCGATTCGCCTCCAAACTCGGTGTGCATGAAGTCAAGACATTGAGGATGCTAAATTGCGGACGGATTTTTGATATCTCGAACGGTTTGGCCGTGGCGAGGAAACGAATTTATGGCGAAAAAATGAAACAGGAAGTGTGTTATAACTTCTGCATACATTAACTGATCTTGATGAAACTTCAGCAGTGTGTTCGTTGTAAGAGGCCGATCGCACAGATGTGACTATTGTGAGTCAAAGTTATAGCGCCACCAACAGGCAGCAGGAAGTACATCACTATTAAAATGCTTTGAAATCACTGTCTTATTTTTACCAGATTTGCTTCAAACTTTATGTGTACAATGTAGACACACGGCAGATGTAAACCTGTGAAAGGATTATTGATATCTTAGATACTGTTGCCGTGGCAACGCATCAAACTTTAATATTCTTTTTTTATGCTTTTGAGACTCTTAACATACTTGAAATTGCATGAAACTCGACAGACACATCACATTTATTATCCAGTAGACATGTGCAAAGTTTCAGAAACGGGCGTGGTGAGGGGCTCAGTAGCGCCACCTTTAGTCATAAGTGGGGGTGTTAGTTTTATCAACAGCAACAAAACTTGGTATGTGTATTGTTCTCATCAAGACGGACAACTTTCTAATTTACATGAACCATCTCTGACCAACAGGAAGAGAGATATTTTGGTTTGAATGTGGATTTTCTGAAGAATTTTCTCTCCCTCTCTGTGTCTGTGTGTGTGTGAGGGGAGGGGGGGATTTGACTATTGCTTTTATATTGTTAATCAAGGTTTCAGGGGCTTTTGGGGTCCTTAACGTGCTCAAAAACTCTTGAAACTTTGCACACAGGTCAGAACCCACGGCCATCAGGGCCGGGCTGAAGCTGGGACCCGGGCGTGGCTGGGGGGCTCAACAGCGCCCCCTTGAACGGGGTTCTAAAACTTGATCCATATATCAAACACGCTCGCATGAATTAATATGAAACTCGGTACACATATAGATCTCATCGGGCCGAACAACTTTACCCCGGTCAAGTTTTACGCCAGCCCAACAGGAAGTCGGCTATTATGGGTTGTTTGGAAAACGCTTGCTGTGGAATGTGAAATACTCCTCCTAGAAAATTCACCGTGCCCCCTTCAAACTCGGTGTGGATGTAGTCAAGACATTGAGGATGCTAAATTGCGGACGGATTTTTGATATCTCGAACGGTTTGGCTGTGGCGAGGAATCGAATTTATGGCGAGAAAAGAGAAACACGGAAGTGGAATAACTTCTGCATACATTAACTGATCTTGATGAAACTTCAGCAGTGTGTTCGTGGTAAGAGGCCGATCAGATGGATGTAGCTATTGTGAGTCAAAGTTATAGCGCCACCAACTGGCAGCAGGAAGTGTGTCACTTTCAACATGCTTTTGACAAAAGTGGGGGGGTTAGTTTTAACTACAGTAAAGAAAAAATAGTTTGTATATTGTTCTCATCAAGCCGGACAACTTTCTAATTTACATTCAATAGCTCTGGCCATCAGGAAGTCAGATATTTTGGTCTGAATGTGGATTTTTTTGCAAAATCAGCCTCTGAATTTTTAGCCACTCCTCTTAAACTATTTATTTTATTCGTACCAAACTTTTTCAACATGATGAAACTACATTAAATATGCTAAATTGTGAATGGATAATAAATATCTCAAACGGTTTTGCTATGGCGAGGGATTAAATAATGTCCAAAAAGGAAACACTAAAAATCTTCTAAAAATGTAATTATATACCATTTATTTCTATATAAAAGTATACAAATATCACAACTAAACCCATTTTATTCTGTTTTTGCAATTCAAGAAGAATGAAAAAGTTAAAACAGGCTATTTAGTGCTATTTGGTTCAACAAAAAAGCAAACATAGGGCTATACTGCCCTCTTGTGTCCAAAAGGACATCAAAATAGTATATAAAACTTTTTACCAGGTAGGCCAATATTGTATTTAAATATACATGTATTAGGTATGTGTCTGAGGATATTTTCCCACCGGTTAATCGACGTGTGACACGAGTGGGTGCTTTTAAATCGCTAATATAATAGTGTAAGAAAAATAATGATAATGTTGCACACACAAATCACACACATGTGGGAAAGAATGATGCTTTTAAACAACACTAAACCGCCATTAGGTGTCGCCAGGCATCCATCTTAATAAGCGAGTCATTGATTCATTCGTTCAAACGATTCGTTCGAATGAGTCGATCATGATTAAGACAGATGTTTATGGATTGATCATTCAATCTTTGAGTCAACCGATTCGTTAAAAATGCTGAATCGTTCAGTTATGAGAAAACACGTGATGCGTGATGGTTCTGCCGTGATCTTTGTTTAACTATTTTCGCTGCTGAAACAGAACAAAAACAGTCAACATTGCATCTAAAATGTAAGTGACTTAATTGTAACTGTTTATTAACCTGTTGTATGAAATCTAGGGGTGGGAGAAAACATTTATTCTTAGATGCATCGCGATGCGGACGTGGACGATTCTGAATCGATTCACAAATGTCAAAAAATCGATTCTCTAAAAAAATATTTTTCTAATAACGTAATATTGACGGAAGGCAAAAGGCGGAACTCTAAGCGGACGTGCGTGCAGTCTGTGGCGCGCACATAACAGAGAAGTTTCTTCTGCTCACCAAGGCTGCATTTATTTGATTAAAAATACAAACAAAAACAGTAATATTGTAAAATATTATTCCAATTTAAAACAGCTGCTTTCTATTTTAATATATTTTAAACTGTT
Source organism: Abramis brama (assembly GCF_963993115.1). Classification (NCBI taxonomy): domain Eukaryota; kingdom Metazoa; phylum Chordata; class Actinopteri; order Cypriniformes; family Leuciscidae; genus Abramis; species Abramis brama. The sequence continues at coordinate 45,301,124 of NC_139965.1, read as the reverse complement.
ATTTATTCCTGTGATCAAAGCTGAGTTTTCAGCATCATTACTCCAGTCGTCACTGTCACATGATCCTTCAGAAATTATTCTAATATGATGATTGATACTCAAGAAACATTCATTATTATTTTAAATGTCGAAAACAGTTGTGTACAGTCTTTGATGAATAGAAAGTTCAAAAGAACAGCATTTATCTGAAATCTAAAGCTTTTGTAACGTTAAACACTACCGCTCAAAAGTTTTGGGTTAGTAATAATTAAAATTTTATTTTTTGGGGAAATAAATAAAATAAATCAGTACTTTTATTTATGAAGGATGAGTTAAACTGATCAACAGTTACAGTAAAGACATTTATAATGTTAAAAATATATATATTTGAAATATATGCTGTTCTTTTGAACTTTACATTCATCAAAGCATTTTGAAAAAAAAAAAAATCTGTACACAACTGTTTTCAACATTGAAAATAATAATGAATATTTATTGAGCATCAATCATCATATTAGTATGATTTCTGAAGGATCATGTGACACTGAAGAGTGGAGTAATGATGCTGAAAACTCAACTTTGATCACAGAAATGAATTACTATGTAAAATATTTAAAAATTGAAAACAGCTGTTTTAAATTGGAATAATATTTCACAATATTACTGTTTTTGTTTGTATTTTTAATCAATAAATGCAGCCTTGGTGAGCAGAAGAGACTTCTCCTAAAAACATTAAAAATCTTACTGACCCCAAACTTTTGAACAATAATATATATATATATATATATATATATATATATATATATATATACATATATATGTATGTGTGTGTATATATATATATATATATATATATATATATATATATATATATATATATATATATATAAATATAGCTGCGAGCAGCGATGGAGGGCCAAAGCCGGCGGTACCGCCACCCCGGTGCCTTTAGGTAACTAAAGGCACCGGGGTTGCGGTGCCACCGGCTTGGGCCCGTAATCGCTGCTCGCAGCTATATTTAGGGCCCAAGCCCTGAAAGGGCGAAGGCCCTATTGTTTTCGGTAGGATTATTATTATTATTATTATTATTATTATTATTATTATTTTGTCAACCTTTCGGGCACTTTTGGGGCCCTTAACATGCTCGAAAACTCTTGAAATTTTGCACACAGGTCAGAACCCGCGGCCATCAGGGCCGGACCGAAGCTGGTACCCGGGCGTGGCAGGGGGCCTCGACAGCGCCCCCTGGAACTGGATCCGAACACTTGTCCATAAATCAGACACGCTTGCATGTAATAATATGAAACTCGGTACACATATAGACCTCATCGGGCCGAACAACTTTCGTGCTCTAAGTTTTACGCCAGACCAACAGGAAGTCAGCTATTATGGGTTGTTTGGAAACGCATGCTGTGGAATTTGATGTACTCCTCCTAGGAAATTCATCCATTCGCCTCCAAACTCGGTCGGCATGAAGTCAAGACATTGAGGATGCTAAATTGCGGACGGATTTTTGATATCTCGAACGGTTTGGCCGTGGCAAGGAAACGAATTTATGGCGAATAATTCAAACAGGAAGTGTGTTATAACTTCTGCATACATTAACTGATCTTGATGAAACTTCAGCAGTGTGTTAGTTGTAAGAGGCCGATCACATGGATGTGACATTTGTGAGTCAAAGTTATAGCGCCACCAACTGGCAACAGGAAGTGTGTCACTTTCAAAATGCTTTGAAATCTCCCTCTTATTTTTACCCGATTTGCTTCAAACTTTATGTGTATAATGTAAACACACGGCAGATGTAGACCTGTGAAAGGATTATTGATATCTTAGATACTGTTGCCGTGGCAACGCATCAAACTTTAATATTCTTTTCGGATGCTTTTGAGACTCTTCACATGCTTGAAAATGCATGAAATTCGACAGACACATCACATTTATTATCCAGTAGACATGTGCAAAGTTTCAGAAACGGGCGTGGTGAGGGGCTCAGTAGCGCCACCTTTAGTCAAAAATGGGGGCTTAGTTTTAAGTAGAGTCACAAAAATCGTTATGTGTATTGTTCTCATCAAGCCGGACAACTTTCTAATTTATAGTCATAAGCTGTGACCAACAGGAAGAGAGATATTTTGGTTTGAATGTGATTTTTTGGAGAATTCTCTCCCTCTCTCTCTCTGCCTCTACGTCTCTGTGTGTGTGAGGGGTGGGGGGATTTGTCTTTTGAGTGAGATTTCTTTAAAATTCCTGTTTTTCAAGGTTTCAGGGGCTTTTGGGGCCTTTAACGTGCTCGAAAACTCTTGAAACTTTGCACACAGGTCAGAACCTGCGGCCATCAGGGCCGGGCTGAAGCTGGTACCCGGGCGTGGCAGGGGGGCTCAACAGCGCCCCCTGGAACGGGATCCGAACACTTGTCCATAAATCAAACACACTTGCATGTAATGATATGAAACTCGGTACACATATAGATCTCATCGGGCCGAACAACTTTCGTGCTCTAAATTTTACGCCAGCCCAACAGGAAGTCGGCAATTATGGGTTGTTTGGAGAACGCTTGCTGTGGAATTTGAAACACTTCTCCTAGAGAATTAATTAAATCGCCACCAAACTCGGTGTGCATGAAGTCAAGACATTGAGGATGCTAAATTGCAGACGGATTTTTGATATCTCAAACGGTTTGGCCGTGGCAAGGAAACGAATTTATGGCGAGAAAAGAGAAACACGAAGTGTTATAACTTCTGCACACATTAACTGATCTTGATGAAACTTCAGCAGTGTGTTCGTGGTAAGAGGCCGATCAGATGGATGTGACTATTGTGAGTCAAAGTTATAGCGCCACCAACTGGCAGCAGGAAGTGTGTCACTTTCAAAATGTTTTTGACAAAAGTGGGGGGGTTAGTTTTACCCACAATTACAAAAATCAGTACGTATATTGGTCTCATCATGCCGGACAACTTTCTAATTTACAGGCATTAGCTGCAACCAACAGGAAGTCAGATATTTTGGTCTGAATATGGATCGTTTGTTAAATCAGCCTCTGAGTTTTTAGTTACTCCTCCTAAAAGGTTTATTTTATTCCCACCAAACTTTTTCAACATGATAAAAATATATTAATGATGCTAAATTGTAAACGGATATTGAATATCTCAAACGGTTTTGCTATGGTGAGGGATTAAATTAATGTCAAAAAGGAAGCAGGAAACATCTCATAACTTCTAAAAATGTAATTATACACCATTTATTTTTATATAAAAATATACAAATATTAGAACTAAACCTATTTTATTCTGTTTTTGCAATATAAGAAGTATGAAAAAGTTAAAAACAGGCTATTTAGTGCTATTTGGTTCAACAAAAAAAGCAAACATAGGGCTATACTGCCCTCTTGTGTCCAAAAGGATATCCAAATAGTATATAAAACGTTTTACTAGGTAGGCCTATTGTATTTAAATATAAATTTATTAGGTATATGACTGTGAGGATATTTTCCCATCGGTTAATCGACGTGTGACATGAGCGGGTGCTTTTAAATCGCTAACTATAGTATACTATATACTAGTAAAATACAGACGTCCGCACAGACATTGATAATGGTGCGGAGTAGAGCGAGCATTTTCAATGTATTCCTATGGATGTAGGAATTAACTAAAACAGTTTATGTTTTTGTGTCCACTGTTCAACCGCAACCGCGTCACACACACACACACACATTCCAGAATTGCAATCTTGACATCGCAGCCTGTTCATTATAGCCCTAATACAATATAATAATAAAAATAGTCAACCTAACATAAACAAATTACACTGCTCTGTTTAAATAGTCAGTAGTACAATTTGTACCATTCACAGAAAGCAGAGCTCCACTGTGATGTTTCCAAGCACATTTTTGCGCGTGTGAAGAGGATGAATTTTTCCATCGATATTGGAACACGAGTGAAGTACAAAGCCTATAATAAAGAATAGTTTAGCATCCAAATACATCGCAAATATTGAAACATTTTGATTCTAATGAGAGGGTTACGTGAGACCAACACTGCTTACTTTCGTTTTTATTTTTACATTAAATTTAAAGGATTTGTTGTGGAATATTTTGAGTGTATCATAAAATCAGAATAAGGTAAGACAAGTAATATTTTCTGTCTTATATATATATATATACGTGTATATATATATATATATATATATATATATATATATATATATATATATGTGTGTGTGTGTGTGTGTGTGTGTATATATATATATATATATATATAGATATAGATAGATAGATAGATAGATAGATATTTATATATATATATAGGGAATTCACCCGATCGCCACCAAACTCGGTGTGCATGAAGTCAAGGCATTGAGGATGAAAAATTGCCAGGGGATTTTTGATATCTCGAACGGTTTGGCCGTGGCGAGGAAACGAATTTATGGCGAATAATGGAAACAGGAAGTGTGTTATAACTTCTGCATACATTAACTGATCTTGATGAAACTTCAGCAGTGTGTTCGTTGTAAGAGGCCGATCACATGGATGTGACTATTGTGAGTCAAAGTTATAGCGCCACCAACTGGCAGCAGGAAGTGTGTCACTTTCAAAATGCTTTGAAATCACCCTCTTATAATCACTGTCTTATTTTTACCAGATTTGCTTCAAACTTTATGTGTACAATGTAGACACACGGCAGATGTAAACCTGTGAAAGGATTATTGATATCTTAGATACTGTTGCCGTGGCAACGCATCAAACTTTAATATTTTTTTTTTATGCTTTTGAGACTTGAAATTGCATGAAACTCGACAGACACATCACATTTATTATCCAGTAGACATGTGCAAAGTTTCAGAAACGGGCATGGTGAGGGGCTCAGTAGCGCCACCTTTAGTCATAAGTGGGGGGGTTAGTTTTATCAACAGCAACAAAACTTGGTATGTGTATTGTTCTCATCAAGACGGACAACTTTCTAATTTACATGATCTATTTCCGACCAACAGGAAGAGAGATATTTTGGTTTGAATGTGGATTTTCTGAAGAATTTTCTCTCCCTCTCTCTGTGTCTCTGTGTGTGTGAGGGGAGGGGGGATTTGACTATTGCTTTTATATTGTTAATCAAGGTTTCAGGGGCTTTTGGGGTCCTTAACATGCTCAAAAACTCTTGAAACTTTGCACACAAGTCAGAACCCCCTGCCATCAGGGACGGGCTGAAGCTGGTACCCGGGCGTGGCAGGGGGGCTCAACAGCGCCCCCTTGAAAGGGGTCCCAAAACTTGGTCCATAGATCAAACACGCTTGCATGAATTAATATGAAACTCGGTACACATATAGATCTCATCGGGCCGAACAACTTTCCCCCAGTCAAGTTTTACGCCAGCCCAACAGGAAGTCGGCTATTATGGGTTGTTTGGAAAACGCTTGCTGTGGAATGCGAAGTACTCCTCCTAGAGAATTCATCCAATCCCCACCAAACTCGGTTTGCATGAAGTCAAGACATTGAGGATTCTAAATTGCGGACGGATTTTTGATATCTCAAACGGTTTGGCCGTGGCGAGGAAACGAAATTATGGCGAGAAAAGAGAAACACGAAGTGGTATAACTTCTGCATACATTGACTGATCTTGATGAAACTTCAGCAGTGTGTTCGTGGTAAGAGGCCGATCAGATGGATGTAACTATTGTGAGTCAAAGTTATAGCGCCACCAACTGGCAGCAGGAAGTGTGTCACTTTCAACATGCTTTTGACAAAAGTGGGGGGGTTAGTTTTAACTACAGTAAAAAAAAAATTGTTTGTATATTGTTCTCATCAAGCCGGACAACTTTCTAATTCACATTCATTAGTTCTGGCCATCTGGAAGTCAGATATTTTGGTCTGAATGTGGATTTTTTGGATATTTCAGACTCTGAGTTTTTAGCCACTCCTCTTAAACTATTTCTTTTATTCCCACCAAACTTTTTCAACATGATGAAAATACATCAAATATGCTAAATTGTGAATGGATAATAAATATCTCAAACGGTTTTGCTATGGCGAGGGATTAAATTAATGTCCAAAAAGGAAACACTAAAAATCTTCTAAAAAATGTAATTATCTACCATTTATTTCTATATAAAAGTATACAAATATCACAACTAAACCCATTTTATTCTGTTTTTGCAATTCAAGAAGAATGAAAAAGTTAAAAACAGGCTATTTAGTGCTATTTGGTTAAACAAAAAAGCAAACATAGGGCTATACTGCCCTCTTGTGTCCAAAAGGACATCAAAATAGTATATAAAACTTTTTACCAGGTAGGCCAATATTGTATTTAAATATACATTTATTAGGTATGTGTCTGAGGATATTTTCCCACCGGTTAATCGACGTGTAACACCGCTGGGGGCTTTTGAATTGCCAACTTAAAAACGTAAGTAAAATATGTTCGTCCGCACTGACATTGATAGTGGTTGAGCGAGCGTTTCAAATGAATTCGTATGGAAGTAGGAATTAACTGAAAAACGTTCACTCTGTTCTGCTCGTTCCTCACCGTGGATGCGCACCGTTTTAAATCGCTAATATGAGCATTTTAGTTTAATTTTAAAATTAGCACCTTTTGGGCGGAGGATTGCTTGAAATTATTTTACAAAAGCACAATATTGTGTTTTATTGCGACTGTACACAAATATAAGTTAACACTTTGCAGTTTGAATGTCGTCCTGTATAATGACGGAGTATGTTTTTATGTGTCCACTGTTCAATCGCACCCACGCCACACACACACACACACACACACACACACACACACACACACACACACACGGTTTACTATCTTTGTTGGGACTCTCCATAGAATTAATGGTTTTATACTGTACAAACTGTATATTCTATCTCCTCACACTAACCCTAGCCCTAAACCTACCTATCACAGAAAACTTTCTGCATTTTTACATTTCCAAAAAAACTCATTCTGTATGATTTATAAGCTTGTTTACCCATGGGGACCTCTATTTAGGTCCCCACTGTGACACGAGTCCCCATGAGTCTGTGTGCATTCAGGTTGAAGTCCCCACCGGGATAGAAAAACATGAACACTCACACACACACACACACACACACACACACATTCCAGCATTGTAATCTTGACATCGCAGCCTGTTCATTATAGCCTTCATAAAATATAATAATAAAATAGTCAACCTAACATATAAAAATTACACTGCTCTAAATAGTCAGTAGTACAATTCATACATTCATACATGTGATGGCTCCACTGTGATGTTTCCAAGCACATTTTTGCGCTTGTGAAGATGATGATTTTTTCCATCGATATTGGAACACGAGTGAAGAACAAAGCCTATAATAAAGAATAGTTTAGCATCCAAATACATCGCAAATGTTGAAACATTTTGATTCTAATGAGAGGGTTACGTGAGCCCAACACTGCTTTCTTTCATTTTTATTTTTACATTAAATTTAAAGGATTTGTTGTGGAAAATTTTGAGTGTATCATAAAATCAGAATAAGGTAAGTCAAGTAATATTTTTGGTCTTTTATATACATATATATATATATAAATATAGCTGCGAGCAGCGATGAAGGGCCAAAGCCGGCGGTACCGCCACCCCGGTGCCTTTAGGTAACTAAAGGCACCAGGGTTGCGGTGCCACCGGCTTGGGCCCGTAATCGCTGCTCGCAGCTATATTTATTATTATTATTATTATTATTATTATTTTGTCAACCTTTCGGCCACTTTTGGGGCCCTTAACATGCTCGAAAACTCTTGAAATTTTGCACACAGGTCAGAACCCGCGGCCATCAGGGCCGGACTGAAGCTGGTACCCGGGCGTGGCAGGGGGGCTCGACAGCGCCCCCTGGAACGGGATCCGAACACTTGTCCATAAATCAGACACGCTTGCATGTAATAATATGAAACTCGGTACACATATAGAACTCATCGGGCCGAACAACTTTCGTGCTCTAAGTTTTACGCCAGCCCAACAGGAAGTCGGCTATTTAGGGTTGTTTGGAAACGCATGCTGTGGAATTTAATGTACTCCTCCTAGGGAATTCATCGATTCGCCTCCAAACTCGGTGTGCATGAAGTCAAGACATTGAGGATGCTAAATTGCGGACGGATTTTTGATATCTCGAACGGTTTGGCCGTGGCGAGGAAACGAATTTATGGCGAAAAAATGAAACAGGAAGTGTGTTATAACTTCTGCATACATTAACTGATCTTGATGAAACTTCAGCAGTGTGTTCGTTGTAAGAGGCCGATCGCACAGATGTGACTATTGTGAGTCAAAGTTATAGCGCCACCAACAGGCAGCAGGAAGTACATCACTATTAAAATGCTTTGAAATCACTGTCTTATTTTTACCAGATTTGCTTCAAACTTTATGTGTACAATGTAGACACACGGCAGATGTAAACCTGTGAAAGGATTATTGATATCTTAGATACTGTTGCCGTGGCAACGCATCAAACTTTAATATTCTTTTTTTATGCTTTTGAGACTCTTAACATACTTGAAATTGCATGAAACTCGACAGACACATCACATTTATTATCCAGTAGACATGTGCAAAGTTTCAGAAACGGGCGTGGTGAGGGGCTCAGTAGCGCCACCTTTAGTCATAAGTGGGGGTGTTAGTTTTATCAACAGTAACAAAACTTGGTATGTGTATTGTTCTCATCAAGACGGACAACTTTCTAATTTACATGAACCATCTCTGACCAACAGGAAGAGAGATATTTTGGTTTGAATGTGGATTTTCTGAAGAATTTTCTCTCACTCTCTGTGTCTGTGTGTGTGTGAGGGGAGGGGGGGATTTGACTATTGCTTTTATATTGTTAATCAAGGTTTCAGGGGCTTTTGGGGTCCTTAACGTGCTCAAAAACTCTTGAAACTTTGCACACAGGTCAGAACCCACGGCCATCAGGGCCGGGCTGAAGCTGGGACCCGGGCGTGGCTGGGGGGCTCAACAGCGCCCCCTTGAACGGGGTTCTAAAACTTGATCCATATATCAAACACGCTCGCATGAATTAATATGAAACTCGGTACACATATAGATCTCATCGGGCCGAACAACTTTACCCCGGTCAAGTTTTACGCCAGCCCAACAGGAAGTCGGCTATTATGGGTTGTTTGGAAAACGCTTGCTGTGGAATGTGAAATACTCCTCCTAGAAAATTCACCGTGCCCCCTTCAAACTCGGTGTGGATGTAGTCAAGACATTGAGGATGCTAAATTGCGGACGGATTTTTGATATCTCGAACGGTTTGGCTGTGGCGAGGAATCGAATTTATGGCGAGAAAAGAGAAACACGGAAGTGGAATAACTTCTGCATACATTAACTGATCTTGATGAAACTTCAGCAGTGTGTTCGTGGTAAGAGGCCGATCAGATGGATGTAGCTATTGTGAGTCAAAGTTATAGCGCCACCAACTGGCAGCAGGAAGTGTGTCACTTTCAACATGCTTTTGACAAAAGTGGGGGGGTTAGTTTTAACTACAGTAAAGAAAAAATAGTTTGTATATTGTTCTCATCAAGCCGGACAACTTTCTAATTTACATTCAATAGCTCTGGCCATCAGGAAGTCAGATATTTTGGTCTGAATGTGGATTTTTTTGCAAAATCAGCCTCTGAATTTTTAGCCACTCCTCTTAAACTATTTATTTTATTCGTACCAAACTTTTTCAACATGATGAAACTACATTAAATATGCTAAATTGTGAATGGATAATAAATATCTCAAACGGTTTTGCTATGGCGAGGGATTAAATAATGTCCAAAAAGGAAACACTAAAAATCTTCTAAAAATGTAATTATATACCATTTATTTCTATATAAAAGTATACAAATATCACAACTAAACCCATTTTATTCTGTTTTTGCAATTCAAGAAGAATGAAAAAGTTAAAACAGGCTATTTAGTGCTATTTGGTTCAACAAAAAAGCAAACATAGGGCTATACTGCCCTCTTGTGTCCAAAAGGACATCAAAATAGTATATAAAACTTTTTACCAGGTAGGCCAATATTGTATTTAAATATACATGTATTAGGTATGTGTCTGAGGATATTTTCCCACCGGTTAATCGACGTGTGACACGAGTGGGTGCTTTTAAATCGCTAATATAATAGTGTAAGAAAAATAATGATAATGTTGCACACACAAATCACACACATGTGGGAAAGAATGATGCTTTTAAACAACACTAAACCGCCATTAGGTGTCGCCAGGCATCCATCTTAATAAGCGAGTCATTGATTCATTCGTTCAAACGATTCGTTCGAATGAGTCGATCATGATTAAGACAGATGTTTATGGATTGATCATTCAATCTTTGAGTCAACCGATTCGTTAAAAATGCTGAATCGTTCAGTTATGAGAAAACACGTGATGCGTGATGGTTCTGCCGTGATCTTTGTTTAACTATTTTCGCTGCTGAAACAGAACAAAAACAGTCAACATTGCATCTAAAATGTAAGTGACTTAATTGTAACTGTTTATTAACCTGTTGTATGAAATCTAGGGGTGGGAGAAAAAATTTATTCTTAGATGCATCGCGATGCGGACGTGGACGATTCTGAATCGATTCACAAATGTCAAAAAATCGATTCTCTAAAAAAATATTTTTCTAATAACGTAATATTGACGGAAGGCAAAAGGCGGAACTCTAAGCGGACGTGCGTGCAGTCTGTGGCGCGCACATAACAGAGAAGTTTCTTCTGCTCACCAAGGCTGCATTTATTTGATTAAAAATACAAACAAAAACAGTAATATTGTAAAATATTATTCCAATTTAAAACAGCTGCTTTCTATTTTAATATATTTTAAACTGTTATTTATTCCTGTGATCAAAGCTGAGTTTTCAGCATCATTACTCCAGTCGTCACTGTCACATGATCCTTCAGAAATTATTCTAATATGATGATTGATACTCAAGAAACATTCATTATTATTTTAAATGTCGAAAACAGTTGTGTACAGTCTTTGATGAATAGAAAGTTCAAAAGAACAGCATTTATCTGAAATCTAAAGCTTTTGTAACGTTAAACACTACCGCTCAAAAGTTTTGGGTTAGTAATAATTAAAATTTTATTTTTTGGGGAAATAAATAAAATAAATCAGTACTTTTATTTATGAAGGATGAGTTAAACTGATCAACAGTTACAGTAAAGACATTTATAATGTTAAAAATATATATATTTGAAATATATGCTGTTCTTTTGAACTTTACATTCATCAAAGCATTTTGAAAAAAAAAAAAATCTGTACACAACTGTTTTCAACATTGAAAATAATAATGAATATTTATTGAGCATCAATCATCATATTAGTATGATTTCTGAAGGATCATGTGACACTGAAGAGTGGAGTAATGATGCTGAAAACTCAACTTTGATCACAGAAATGAATTACTATGTAAAATATTGAAAAATTGAAAACAGCTGTTTTAAATTGGAATAATATTTCACAATATTACTGTTTTTGTTTGTATTTTTAATCAATAAATGCAGCCTTGGTGAGCAGAAGAGACTTCTCCTAAAAACATTAAAAATCTTACTGACCCCAAACTTTTGAACAATAATATATATATATATATATATATATATATATATATATATATATATATATATATGTATGTGTGTGTATATATATATATATATATATATATATATATATATATATATATATATATATATAAATATAGCTGCGAGCAGCGATGGAGGGCCAAAGCCGGCGGTACCGCCACCCCGGTGCCTTTAGGTAACTAAAGGCACCGGGGTTGCGGTGCCACCGGCTTGGGCCCGTAATCGCTGCTCGCAGCTATATTTATTATTATTATTATTAGGGCCCAAGCCCTGAAAGGGCGAAGGCCCTATTGTTTTCGGTAGGATTATTATTATTATTATTATTATTATTATTTTGTCAACCTTTCGGGCACTTTTGGGGCCCTTAACATGCTCGAAAACTCTTGAAACTTTGCACACAGGTCAGAACCCGCGGCCATCAGGGCCGGGCTGAGGCTGGTACTCGGGCGTGGCAGGGGGGCTCGACAGCGCCCCCTGGAACGGGATCCGAACACGTGTCCATAAATCAAACACGCTTGCATGTAATAATATGAAACTCGGTACACATATAGATCTCATCGGGCCGAACAACTTTCGTGCTCTAAGTTTTACGCCAGCCCAACAGGAAGTCGGCTATTTAGGGTTGTTTGGAAACGCATGCTGTGGAATTTAATGTACTCCTCCTAGAGAATTCATCCAATCTCCTCCAAACTCGGTCAGCATGAAGTCAAGACATTGAGGATGCTAAATTGCGGACGGATTTTTGATATCTCGAACGGTTAGGCCGTGGCGAGGAAACGAATTTATGGCGAAAAAATGAAACAGGAAGTGTGTTATAACTTCTGCATACATTAACTGATCTTGATGAAACTTCAGCAGTGTGTTCGTTGTAAGAGGCCGATCGCACAGATGTGACTATTGTGAGTCAAAGTTATAGCGCCACCAACAGGCAGCAGGAAGTACATCACTGTTAAAATGCTTTGAAATCACTGTCTTATTTTTACCAGATTTGCTTCAAACTTTATGTATACAATGTAGACACACGGCAGATGTAAACCTGTGAAAGGATTATTGATATCTTAGATACTGTTGCCGTGGCAACGCATCAAACTTTAATATTATTTTTTTATGCTTTTGAGACTCTTAACATACTTGAAATTGCATGAAACTCGACAGACACATCACATTTATTAGCCCGTAGACATGTGCAAAGTTTCAGAAACGGGCGTGGTGAGGGGCTCAGTAGCGCCACCTTTAGTCATAAGTGGGGGGGGTTAGTTTTATCAACAGCAACAAAACTTGGTATGTGTATTGTTCTCATCAAGATGGACAACTTTCTAATTTACATGATCTATCTCCGACCAACAGGAAGAGAGATATTTTGGTTTGAATGTGGATTTTCTGAAGAATTTTCTCTCCCTCTCTCTGTGTCTCTGTGTGTGTGAGGGGAGGGGGGATTTGACTATTGCTTTTATATTGTTAATCAAGGTTTCAGGGGCTTTTGGGGTCCTTAACATGCTCAAAAACTCTTGAAACTTTGCACACAAGTCAGAACCCCCTGCCATCAGGGACGGGCTGAAGCTGGTACCCGGGCGTGGCAGGGGGGCTCAACAGCGCCCCCTTGAAAGGGGTCCCAAAACTTGGTCCATAGATCAAACACGCTTGCATGAATTAATATGAAACTCGGTACACATATAGATCTCATCGGGCCGAACAACTTTCCCCCGGTCAAGTTTTACGCCAGCCCAACAGGAAGTCGGCTATTATGGGTTGTTTGGAAAACGCTTGCTCTGGAATGCGAAGTACTCCTCCTAGAGAATTCATCCAATCCCCACCAAACTCGGTGTGCATGAAGTCAAGACATTGAGGATTCTAAATTGCCGACGGATTTTTGATATCTCGAACGGTTTGGCCGTGGCGAGGAAACGAAATTATGGCGAGAAAAGAGAAACACGAAGTGGTATAACTTCTGCATACATTAACTGATCTTCATGAAACTTCACCAGTGTGTTCGTGGTAAGAGGCCGATCAGATGGATGTAACTATTGTGAGCCAAAGTTATAGCGCCACCAACTGGCAGCAGGAAGTGTGTCACTTTCAACATGCTTTTGACAAAAGTGGGGGGGTTAGTTTTACCAACAGTTCCAAAAATCAGTATATATATTGGTCTCATCGAGTCAGACAACTTTCTAATTTACAGTTATTAGCTCAGAGCAAAAGGAAGTCAGATATTTTGGTTTGAATGTGGATTTTTTGGATATTTCAGACTCTGAGTTTTTAGCTACTCTTCCTAACTGGTTTATTTTATTCACACCAAACTTTTTCAAAATGATGAAAATACATTAAACATCTCAAACGGTTTTGCTATAGTGAGGGACTAAAGTAATGTACAAAAAGGAAACTAAAAGCCTCATCTTCTAAAAATGTAATTAAAAAACATTTATTTATATATAAAAGTATACAAATATCACAACTAAACCCATTTTATTCTTTTTTTTTTTTCAATTTAATAATTATTTAAAAGTTTAAAATTAGTAATTGTACTATTTAGTCCCATAAAAGTCAAGTCATACATAGGGCTATACTGTCCTCTTGTGTTCAAAATCAGGTAGGCCTATTGTATCTACATAAAAATATACTAGGTTTGTGATGTTAAGAATATTTTACCACTGGTTAATCTATGTGTGACACCGCTGGGGGCTTTTGAATCGCCAACTTAAAAACGAAAGTAAAATATGCTCGTCCGCACTGATATTGATAGTGGTTGAGCGAGCTTTTCAAATGAATTCCTATGGAAGTAGGAATTAACTGAAAAACGTTCACTCTGTTCTGCTCGTTCCTCGCCGTGGATGCGCACCGTTATGAATGCCCGTGCAGCCATGAGCATTTTAGTTTAATTTTAAAATGAGCGCCTTTCGGGGGGTGGATTGCTTGAAATTATTTTACAAAAGCACAATGTTGTGTTTTATTGCGACTGTACACAAATATAAGTTAACACTTTGCAGTTTGAATGTCGTCCTGTATAATGACGGAGTATGTTTTTATGTGTCCACTGTTCAATCGCGCCCACGCCACACACACACACACACACGGTTTACTATCTTTGTGGGGACACTCCATAGACTTAATGGTTTTATACTGTACAAACTGTATATTCTATCTCCTCACACTAACCCTACCCCTAAACTTACCTATCCCAGAAAACTTTCTGCATTTTTACATTTCCAAAAAAACTCATTCTGTATGATTTATAAGCTTGTTTACCCATGGGGACCTCTATTTAGGTCCCCACTGTGACATGAGTCCCCATGAGTCTGAGTGCATTCAGGTTGAAGTCCCCACCGGGATAGAAAAACATGAACACACACACACACACACACACACACACACACACACACACAAACACACATTCCAGCATTGCAATCTTGACATCGCAGCCTGTTCATTATAGCCTTAATAAAATATAATAATAAAATAGTTAACCTAACATATAAAAATTACACTGCTCTAAATAGTCAGTAGTACAATTCGTACATTCACAGTAAGCACCGCTCCACTGTGATGTTTCAAGCACATTTTTGCGCGTGTGAAGAGGATGATTTTTTCCGTCGATATTGGAACACGAGTGAAGAACAAAGGCTATAATAAAGAAAAGTTTAGCATCCAAATACATCGCAAATGCTGAAACATTTTGATTCTAATGAGAGGGTTACGTGAGCCCAACAGTGCTTACTTTCGTTTTTATTTTTTACATTAAATTTAAAAGATTTGTTGTGGAATATTTTGAGTGTATCATAAAATCAGAATAAGGTAATAAGGTTTCTGTCTTTTATATATATATATATATATATATATATATATATATATATATATATATATATATATATATATATATATAGCTGCGAGCAGCGATGAAGGGCCAAAGCCGGTGGCACCGCCACCCCGGTGCCTTTAGGTAACTAAAGGCAACAGGGTTGCGGTGCCACCGGCTTGGGCCCGTAATCGCTGCTCGCAGCTATATTTATTATTATTATTATTATTATTATTATTATTTTGTCAACCTTTCGGGCACTTTTGGGGCCCTTAACATGCTCGAAAACTCTTGAAATTTTGCACACACGTCAGAACCCGCGGCCATCAGGGCCGGACTGAAGCTGGTACCCGGGCGTGGCAGGGGGGCTCGACAGCGCCCCCTGGAACGGGATCCAAACACGTGTCCATAAATCAAACACGCTTGCATGTAATAATATGAAACTCGGTACACATATAGATCTCATTGGGCCGAACAACTTTCGTGCTCTAAGTTTTACGCCAGCCAAACAGGAAGTTGGCTATTTAGCGTTGTTTGGAAACGCATGCTGTGGAATTTAATGTACTCCTCCTAGGGAATTCATCGATTCGCCTCCAAACTCGGTGTGCATGAAGTCAAGACATTGAGGATGCTAAATTGCGGACGGATTTTTGATATCTCGAACGGTTTGGCCGTGGCGAGGAAACAAATTTATGGCGAAAAAATGAAACAGGAAGTGTGTTATAACTTCTGCATACATTAACTGATCTTGATGAAACTTCAGCAGTGTGTTCGTTGTAAGAGGCCGATCACATGGATGTGACTATTGTGAGTCAAAGTTATAGCGCCACCAACAGGCAGCAGGAAGTACATCACTTTCAAAATGCTTTGAAATCAGTGTCTTATTTTTACCCGATTTGCTTCAAACTTTATGCGTACAATGTAGACACACGGCAGATGTAAACCTGTGAAAGGATTATTGATATCTTAGATACTGTTGCCGTGGCAACGCATCAAACTTTAATATTATTTTTTGATGCTTTTGAGACTCTTAACATACTTGAAATTGCATGAAACTCAACAGACACATCACATTTATTAGCCCGTAGACATGTGCAAAGTTTCAGAAACGGGCGTGGTGGAATGGCTCAGTAGCGCCACCTTTAGTCAAAAATGGGGGCTTAGTTTTTCCTAGAATCACAAAACTTGGTATGTGTATTGTTCTCATCAAGACGGACAACTTTCTAATTTACATGAACCATCTCCGACCAACAGGAAGAGAGATATTTTGGTTTGAATGTGGATTTTCTGAAGAATTTTCTCTCCCTCTCTCTGTGTCTGTGTGTGTGTGAGGGGAGGGGGGGATTTGACTATTGCTTTTATATTGTTAATCAAGGTTTCAGGGGCTTTTGGGGTCCTTAACGTGCTCAAAAACTCTTGAAACTTTGCACACAGGTCAGAACCCACGGCCATCAGGGCCGGGCTGAAGCTGGTACCCGGGCGTGGCTGGGGGGCTCAACAGCGCCCCCTTGAACGGGGTTCTAAAACTTGATCCATATATCAAACACGCTCGCATGAATTAATATGAAACTCGGTACACATATAGATCTCATCGGGCCGAACAACTTTACCCCGGTCAAGTTTTACGCCAGCCCAACAGGAAGTCGGCTATTATGGGTTGTTTGGAAAACGCTTGCTGTGGAATGTGAAATACTCCTCCTAGAAAATTCACCGTGTCCCCTTCAAACTCGGTGTGCATGTAGTCAAGACTTTGAGGATGCTAAATTGCGGACGGATTTTTGATATCTCGAACGGTTTGGCTGTGGCGAGGAATCGAATTTATGGCGAGAAAAGAGAAACACGGAAGTGGAATAACTTCTGCATACATTAACTGATCTTGATGAAACTTCAGCAGTGTGTTCGTGGTAAGAGGCCGATCAGATGGATGTAGCTATTGTGAGTCAAAGTTATAGCGCCACCAACTGGCAGCAGGAAGTGTGTCACTTTCAACATGCTTTTGACAAAAGTGGGGGGGTTAGTTTTAACTACAGTAAAGAAAAAACAGTTTGTATATTGTTCTCATCAAGCCGGACAACTTTCTAATTTACATTCAATAGCTCTGGCCATCAGGAAGTCAGATATTTTGGTCTGAATGTGAATTTTTTTGCAAAATCAGCCTCTGAATTTTTAGCCACTCCTCTTAAACTATTTATTTTATTCGTACCAAACTTTTTCAACATGATGAAACTACATTAAATATGCTAAATTGTGAATGGATAATAAATATCTCAAATGGTTTTGCTATGGCGAGGGATTAAAGTAATGTCCAAAAAGGAAACACTAAAAATCTTCTAAAAATGTAATTATATACCATTTATTTCTATATAAAATAATACAAATATCACAACTAAACCCATTTTATTCTGTTTTTGCAATTCAAGAAGAATGAAAAAGTTAAAACAGGCTATTTAGTGCTATTTGGTTCAACAAAAAAGCAAACATAGGGCTATACTGCCCTCTTGTGTCCAAAAGGACATCAAAATAGTATATAAAACTTTTTACCAGGTAGGCCAATATTGTATTTAAATATACATTTATTAGGTATGTGTCTGAGGATATTTTCCCACCGGTTAATCGACGTGTGACACGAGTGGGTGCTTTTAAATCGCTAATATAATAGTGAAAGAAAAATAATGATAATGTTGCACACACAAATCACACACATGTGGGAAAGAATGATGCTTTTAAACAACACTAAACCGCCATTAGGTGTCGCCAGGCATCCATCTTAATAAGCGAGTCATTGATTCATTCGTTCAAACGATTCGTTCGAATGAGTCGATCATGATTAAGACAGATGTTTATGGATTGATCATTCAATCTTTGAGTCAACCGATTCGTTAAAAATGCTGAATCGTTCAGTTATGAGAAAACACGTGATGGTTCTGCCGTGATCTTTGTTTAACTATTTTCGCTGCTGAAACAGAACAAAAACAGTCAACATTGAATCTAAAATGTAAGTGACTTAATTGTAACTGTTTATTAACCTGTTGTATGAAATCTAGGGGTGGGAGAAAAAATGTATTCTTAGATGCATCGCGATGCGGACGTGGACGATTCTGAATCGATTCACAAATGTCAAAAAATCGATTCTCTAAAAAAATATTTTTCTAATAACGTAATATTGACGGAAGGCAAAAGGCGGAACTCTAAGCGGACGTGCGTGCAGTCTGTGGCGCGCACATAACAGAGAAGTTTCTTCTGCTCACCAAGGCTGCATTTATTTGATTAAAAATACAAACAAAAACAGTAATATTGTAAAATATTATTCCAATTTAAAACGGCTGCTTTCTATTTTAATATATTTTAAACTGTTATTTATTCCTGTGATCAAAGCTGAGTTTTCAGCATCATTACTCCAGTCGTCACTGTCACATGATCCTTCAGAAATTATTCTAATATGATGATTGATACTCAAGAAACATTCATTATTATTTTAAATGTCGAAAACAGTTGTGTACAGTCTTTGATGAATATAAAGTTCAAAAGAACAGCATTTATCTGAAATCTAAAGCTTTTGTAACGTTAAACACTACCGCTCAAAAGTTTTGGGTTAGTAATAATTACAATTTTATTTTTGGGGGAAATAAATAAAATAAATCAGTACTTTTATTTATGAAGGATGAGTTAAACTGATCAACAGTTACAGTAAAGACATTTATAATGTTAAAAATATATATATTTGAAATATATGCTGTTCTTTTGAACTTAACATTCATCAAAGCATTTTGAAAAAAAAAATCTGTACACAACTGTTTTCAACATTGAAAATAATAATGAATATTTATTGAGCATCAATCATCATATTAGTATGATTTCTGAAGGATCATGTGACACTGAAGACTGGAGTAATGATGCTGAAAACTCAACTTTGATCACAGAAATTAATTACTATGTAAAATATTTAAAAATTGAAAACAGCTGTTTTAAATTGGAATAATATTTCACAATATTACTGTTTTTGTTTGTATTTTTAATCAATAAATGCAGCCTTGGTGAGCAGAAGAGACTTCTCCTAAAAACATTAAAAATCTTACTGACCCCAAACTTTTGAACAATAATATATATATATATATATATATATATATATATATATATATATATATATATATATACATATATATGTATGTGTGTGTATGTATGTATGTATATATATATATATATATATATATATATATATATATATATATATATATATATATATATATATATATAAATATAGCTGCGAGCAGCGATGGAGGGCCCAAGCCGGCGGTACCGCCACCCCGGTGCCTTTAGGTAACTAAAGGCACCGGGGTTGCGGTGCCACCGGCTTGGGCCCGTAATCGCTGCTCGCAGCTATATTTATTTTTCTTTTTGCCTTTTTGACACTTTTGGGACCCTTAACATGCTCAAAAACTCTTGAAATTTTGCACACACGTCAGAACCTGCGGCCATCAGGGCCGGACTGAAGCTGGTACCCGGGCGTGGCAGGGGGGCTCGACAGCGCCCCCTGGAATGGTGTCCGAAAACTTGGTCCATAAATCAAACACGCTTGCATATAATAATATGAAACTCAGTACACATATAGATCTCATCGGGCCGAACAACTTTCATGCTCTAAGTTTTACGCCAGCCAAAAAGGAAGTCGGCTATTAAGGGTTGTTTGGAAACGCATGCTCAGGAATTTGAAACACTTCTCCTAGGGAATTCATCCAATCGCCTCCAAACTCAGTGTGCATGGAGTCAAGGCATTGAGGATGGAAAATTGCCAGGGGATTTTTGATATCTCGAACGGTTTGGCCGTGGCGAGGAAACGAATTTATGGCGAATAATTCAAACAGGAAGTGTGTTATAACTTCTGCATACATTAACTGATCTTGATGAAACTTCAGCAGTGTGTTCGTTGTAAGAGGCCGATCACATGGATGTGACTATTGTGAGTCAAAGTTATAGCGCCACCAACTGGCAACAGGAAGTTTGTCACTTTCAAAATGCTTTGAAATCACTGTCTTATTTTTACCCGATTTGCTTCAAACTTTATGTGTACAATGTAGACACACGGCAGATGTAGACCTGTGAAAGGATTATTGATATCTTAGATACTGTTGCCGTGGCAACACATCAAACTTTAATATTCTTTTTTGATGCTTTTGAGACTCTTAACATACTTGAAATTGCATGAAACTCGACAGACACATCACATTTATTAGCCAGTAGACATGTGCAAAGTTTCAGAAACGGGCGTGGTGAGGGGCTCAGTAGCGCCACCTTTAGTCAAAAGTGGGGGGGTTAGTTTTATCAACAGCAACAAAACTTGGTATGTGTATTGTTCTCATCAAGACGGACAACTTTCTAATTTACAGTAACTAGCTCGGACCAAGAGGAAGAGAGATATTTTGGTTTGAATGTGGATTTTCTGGAGAATTTTCTCTCCCTCTCTCTGTGTCTCTGTGTGTGTGAGGGGAGGGGGGATTTGACTATTGCTTTTATATTGTTAATCAAGGTTTCAGGGGCTTTTGGGGTCCTTAACGTGCTCAAAAACTCTTGAAACTTTGCACACAAGTCAGAACCCCCTGGCATCAGGGCCGGGCTGAAGCTGGTACCCGGGCGTGGCAGGGGGGCTCAACAGCGCCCCCTTGAACTGGGTCTGAAAACTTGGTCCATAGATCAAACACGCTTGCATGAATTAACATGAAACTCGGTACACATATAGATCTCATCGGGCCGAACAACTTTTCCCCGGTCAAGTTTTACGCCAGCCCAACAGGAAGTCGGCTATTATGGGTTGTTTGGAAAACGCTTGCTGTGGAATGCGAAGTACTCCTCCTAGAGAATTCATCCAATCCCCACCAAACTCAGTGTGCATGAAGTCAAGTCATTGAGGATGCTAAATTGCGGAAGGATTTTTGATATCTCGAACGGTTTGGCCGTGGCGAGGAAACGAATTTATGGCGAGAAAAGAGAAACACGAAGCGGTATAACTTCTGCATACATTAACTGATCTTGATGAAACTTCACCAGTGTGTTCGTGGTAAGAGGCCGATCAGATGGATGTAACTATTGTGAGTCAAAGTTATAGCGCCACCAACTGGTAGCAGGAAGTGTGTCACTTTCAAAATGCCTTTGACAAAAGTGGGGGGGTTAGTTGTATATACAGTAACAAAAATCAGTACGTACATTGGTCTCATCGAGCCGGACAACTTTCTAATTTAAAGTAATTAGCTCCGACCAACAGGAAGTCAGATATTTAGGTCTGAATGTGGATTTTTGGGATATTTCAGACTCTTGAGTTTTTAGCTACTCCTAACTGGTTTATTTTTTTCACACCAAACTTTTTCAACACGATGAAAATACATTAAAGATGCTAAATTGTGAACGGATATTAAATATTTCAAACGGTTTTGATATAGTGAGGGATTAAAGTAATGTACAAAAAGGAAACGCAAAAAGCCTCATCTTCTAAAAATGTAATTATACACCATTTATTTCTATATAAAAGTATACAAATATCACAACTAAACCCATTTTATTCTTTTTTTTTTTTCAATTTAAGAATTACTTGTACGTTTAAAAATAGCAATTGTACTCTTTAGTCCCATAAAAGTCAAGTCATACATAGGGCTATACTGCCCTCTTGTGTTCAAAATCAGGTAGGCCTATTGTATCTATATAAAAATATACTAGGTATGTGACGGTGAGAATATTTTACCACCGGTTAATCGACGTGTGACACCGCTGGGGGCTTTCGAATCGCTAACTTAAAAAGGAAAGTAAAATATGTTCGTCCGCACTGACATTGATAGTGGTTGAGCGAGCGTTTCAAATGAATTCCTATGGAAGTAGGAATTATCTGAAAAACGTTCACTCTGTTCTGCTCGTTCCTCGCCGTGGATGCGCACCGTTATGAATGCCTGTGCAGCCGTGAACATTTTAGTTTAATTTTAAAATTAGTGCCTTTCGGGGGGTGGATTGCTTGAAATTATTTTACAAAAGCTCAATGTTGTGTTTTATTGCGGCTGTACACAAATATAAGTTAAAACTTTGCAGTTTGAATGTCGTCCTGCATAATGACGGAGTATGTTTTTATGTGTCCACTGTTCAATCGCGCCCACGCCACACACGGTTTACTATCTTTGTGGGGACTCTCCATAGACTTAATGTTTTTTATACTGTACAAACTGTATATTCTATCTCCTAACACCAACCCTACCCCTAAACCTACCCATCAAAGAAAACTTTCTGCATTTTTACATTTCCAAAAAAACTCATTCTGTATGGTTTATAAGCTTGTGTACCCATGGGGACCTCTATTTAGGTCCCCACTGTGACACGAGTCCCCAGGAGTCTGTGTGCATTCAGGTTGAAGTCCCCACCGGGATAGAAAAACATGAACACACACACACACACACACACACACACACACACATACACAGACACACACATTCCAGCATTGCAGTCTTGACATTGCAGTCTGTTCATTATAGCCTTAATAAAATATAATAATAAAATAGTCAACCTAACATATAAAAATTACACTGCTCCGTTTAAATAGTCAGTAGTACAATTCATACTATTCACAGTAATCACCGCTCAACTGTGATGTTTCCAAGCACATTTTTGCGCATGTGAAGAGGATAATTTTTCCCTTCAATAGTGGAACGTGAGTGAAGTACAAAGCCTTTAATACACAAATGTTTAGCATCCAAAAAATTTAATTATATATATAAATATATATATATATATATTTTTTTTTTTTTTAAAGTGTGTGTGTATATATATATATATATATATATATGTATAAATATAGCTGCGAGCAGCGATGGAGGGCCCAAGCCGGTGACACCGCCACCCCGGTGCCTTTAGCGTAACTAAAGGCACCAGGGTGGCAGTGCCACCGGCTTGGGCCCGCAATCGCTGCTCGCAGCTATATTTATTATTATTATTATTGTTGTTCAAGGGTTCGGGGGCTTTTGGGACCCTTAACAGACTCAAAAACTCATGAAACTTTGCACACAGGTCAGAACCCGCGGCCATTAGGGCCGGGCTGAAGCTGGTACCCGGGCGTGGCAGGGGGGCTCGACAGCGCCCCCTAGAACACAATCTTAAATCTTGGACACATACAAGAACGTATTAGTATGAAACTCGGTACACATATAGATCTCATCGGGCCGAACAACTTTCGCACTCTAAGTTATTAGCTCTGCCCAACAGGAAGTCAGCTATTATGGGTTATTTGAAAAACGCATGCTGTGGAATTTAATGTACTCCTCCTAGGGAATTGATCCGATCCCCACCAAACTCGGTCAGCATGAAGTCAAGACATTGAGGATGCTAAATTGTGGACGGATTTTTGATATATCGAACGGTTTGGCCGTGGCGATGAAACGAAATTTATAGCGAGAAAAGATAAACAGGAAGTGTGTTATAACTTCTGCATACATTAACTGATCTTGATGAAACTTCCGCAGTGTGTTCGTTGTAAGAGGCCGATCACATGGATGTGACTATTGTGAGTCAAAGTTATAGCGCCACCAACTGGCAGCAGGAAGTGTGTCACTTTCAAAATGCTTTGAAATCACCCTCTTATTTTTACCCGATTTGCTTCAAACTTTATGTGTATAATGTAGACACACGGCAGATGTAGACCTGTGAAAGGTTTATTGATATCTTAAATACTGTTGCCGTGGCAACGCATCAAACTTTAATATTCTTTTCAGATGCTTTTGAGACTCTTAACATACTTGAAATTGGATGAAACTCGACAGACACATCACATTTATTAGCCAGTAGACATGTGCAAAGTTTCAGAAACGGGCGTGGTGAGGGACTCAGTAGCGCCACCTTTAGTCAAAAATGGGTGCTTAGTTTTAAGTAGAGTCACAAAAATCGTTATGTATATTGTTCTCATCAAGCCGGACAACTTTCTAATTTATAGTCATAAGCTGTGACCAACAGGAAGTGAGATATTTTGGTTTGAATGTGATTTTTTGGAGAATTCGATCCCTCTCTCTCTCTGCCTCTGCGTCTCTGTGTGTGTGAGGGGTGGGGGGATTTGTCTTTTGAGTGAGATTTGTTTAAATTTCCTGTTTTTCAAGGTTTCAGGGGCTTTTGGGGCCTTTAACGTGCTCGAAAACTCTTGAAACTTTGCACACAGGTCAGAACCCGCGGCCATCAGGGTCGGGCTGAAGCTGGTACCCGGGCGTGGCAGGGGGGCTCAACAGCGCCCCCTGGAACGGGATCCGAACACTTGTCCATAAATCAAACACACTTGCATGTAATGATATGAAACTCGGTACACATATAGATCTCATCGGGCCGAACAACTTTCGTGCTCTAAGTTTTACACCAGCCCAACAGGAAGTCGGCAATTATGGGTTGTTTGGAGAACGCTTGCTGTGGAATTTGAAACACTTCTCCTAGAGAATTAATTAAATTGCCACCAAACTCGGTGTGCATGAAGTCAAGACATTGAGGATGCTAAATTGCGGACGGATTTTTGATATCTCAAACGGTTTGGCCGTGGCGAGGACACAAATTTATGGCGAGAAAAGAGAAACACAAAGTGTTATAACTTCTGCACACATTAATTGATCTTGATGAAACTTCAGCAGTGTGTTCGTGGTAAGAGGCCGATCAGATGGATGTGACTATTGTGAGTCAAAGTTATAGCGCCACCAATTGGCAGCAGGAAGTGTGTCACTTTCAAAATGTTTTTGACAAAAGTGGGGGGGTTAGTTTTACCCACAATTACAAAAATCAGTACGTATATTGGTCTCATCGAGCCGGACAACTTTCTAATTTACAGTTATTAGCTCTGACCAACAGGAAGTCAGATATTTTGGTTTGAATGTGGATTTATTTGCAAATTCAGCCTCTGCATTTTTACCCACTCCTGCTAAGTGTTTTATTTTATTCACACCAAACTTTTTCAACATGATGTAAATACATTAAAGATGCTAAATTGTGAACGGATATTGAATATCTCAAACAGTTTTGATATGGCGAGGGATTAAAATAATGTCAAAAAAGGAATCAGAAAACATCTCATATCTTTTAAAAATTTAATATACACCATTTATTTTTATACAAAATTATACAAATATCAGAACTAAACCGAAACAGAACTAGTTTTGGGTTTATTCAGTTTTTTCAATTCAAGAATTATGTATAAGTTTAAAATCAGCCAGAATGCGCTATTTAGTAAAAAAAAAGTCATACATAGGGCTATACTGCCCTCTTGTGTTCAAAATCAGGTAGGCCCATTGTATATTGTATTTATATATAAATATATTAGCGATGTGACTGAGAATTTTTTCCCACTGGTTAATCGATGTGTGACACCGCGGCGGGGGCTTTTAAATCGCTAACTTAAAGGGATACTCCACTTTAAATAGAAAATTCTGTCATCATATACTCACCCTCATGTTGTTTCAATCCTTTATGAATTTCTTTCTTCTGCTGAACAGAAAGGAAGATATTTAGAAGAATGTCAGTAACCAGACAGTTTCTGGTCTCACTGACTTCCATAGTATACATTTTTTCCTACTATGGAAGTCAATGGGATCAGAAACTGTCTGGTTACTGACATTCTCCTAAATATCTTCCTTTCTGTTCAGCATAAGAAAGAAATTCATAAAGGATTAAAACAACATGAGGGTGAGTATATGATGACAGAATTTTCATTTTAAAGTGGAGTATCCCTTTAAAAGCGAAAGTGAAATACGGACGTCCAGTAGGAATGAACTAAAAAACATTCACTCTGTTCTGCTCGTTCCTCGCTGTAGACGCGTTATTGCCCGTGCAGCCGTGAGCATTTTAGTTTCATTTAAAAAATAGCGCCATTTCGGGGGTGGGATTGCTTGAATGTTTTTTTACAAAAGCACAATGTTGTGTTTTATTGCGAGTGTACATAAATATAAGTAAACACATTGCAGTTTAAATGATGTCCTGTATGAACAAAACGACGGAGTAGCCTATGTTTTTATGTTTCCACTGTTCGATCGCGCCCACGCCTCACACACACACACACACGCTAACACACACTGTGCATTCCAGCATTGCAATCTTGACATCGCAGCCGGTTCATTACAGCCGTAATAAAATATAATAATAAATATAAATAGTCAGCCTATTTGCAGCAAATGATAGTTGATTTAAGATCAATATATTTGTTTTCCTTACAATTTTAATTAACACTAACTTTATTCTCATCTGAATTATAAATAATTTATTTCTGTATAAAATAATACTACCATTAAAAAATACATTTGATTGTCTTTTTTAATCAATGGAGAATGTGTGACTTAAAAATAAACAGATTAGTGCTCGGTTTGAGGACAAGAAATGAAAACCAATGCAATATGATGAATGTCCAAAAACGTTCGCTCTTCTCTGCCCGTTCCTCGCCTCGCCATATATATATATATATATATATATATATATATATATATTTTTTTTTTTTTTTTTTTTTTTTTTTTGTTGTTTTGTTTGTTTTTTTGTTACATATATATATAATGTATATATATATTTTTTTTTGTTACATTTTTATATATATATATATATATATATATATATATATATATAAATATAGCTGCAAGCAGCGATGGAGGGCCCAAGGCGGTGACACCGCCACCCCGGTGGCTTTAGTGTAACTAAAGGCACCAGGGTGGCGGTGCCACCGGCTTGGGCCCGCAATCGCTGCTCGCAGCTATTTTTATTAGGGCCCAAGCCCTGAAAGGGTGAAGGCCCTATTGTTTTCGGTAGGATTATTATTATTATTATTATTATTATTATTATTTTGTCAACCTTTCGGCCACTTTTGGGGCCCTTAACATGCTCGAAAACTCTTGAAATTTTGCACACAGGTCAGAACCCGCGGCCATCAGGGCCGGACTGAAGCTGGTACCCGGGCGTGGCAGGGGGGCTCGACAGCGCCCCCTGGAACGGGATCCGAACACTTGTCCATAAATCAGACACGCTTGCATGTAATAATATGAAACTCGGTACACATATAGAACTCATCGGGCCGAACAACTTTCGTGCTCTAAGTTTTACGCCAGCCCAACAGGAAGTCGGCTATTTAGGGTTGTTTGGAAACGCATGCTGTGGAATTTAATGTACTCCTCCTAGGGAATTCATCGATTCGCCTCCAAACTCGGTGTGCATGAAGTCAAGACATTGAGGATGCTAAATTGCGGACGGATTTTTGATATCTCGAACGGTTTGGCCGTGGCGAGGAAACGAATTTATGGCGAAAAAATGAAACAGGAAGTGTGTTATAACTTCTGCATACATTAACTGATCTTGATGAAACTTCAGCAGTGTGTTCGTTGTAAGAGGCCGATCGCACAGATGTGACTATTGTGAGTCAAAGTTATAGCGCCACCAACAGGCAGCAGGAAGTACATCACTATTAAAATGCTTTGAAATCACTGTCTTATTTTTACCAGATTTGCTTCAAACTTTATGTGTACAATGTAGACACACGGCAGATGTAAACCTGTGAAAGGATTATTGATATCTTAGATACTGTTGCCGTGGCAACGCATCAAACTTTAATATTCTTTTTTTATGCTTTTGAGACTCTTAACATACTTGAAATTGCATGAAACTCGACAGACACATCACATTTATTATCCAGTAGACATGTGCAAAGTTTCAGAAACGGGCGTGGTGAGGGGCTCAGTAGCGCCACCTTTAGTCATAAGTGGGGGTGTTAGTTTTATCAACAGCAACAAAACTTGGTATGTGTATTGTTCTCATCAAGACGGACAACTTTCTAATTTACATGAACCATCTCTGACCAACAGGAAGAGAGATATTTTGGTTTGAATGTGGATTTTCTGAAGAATTTTCTCTCACTCTCTGTGTCTGTGTGTGTGTGAGGGGAGGGGGGGATTTGACTATTGCTTTTATATTGTTAATCAAGGTTTCAGGGGCTTTTGGGGTCCTTAACGTGCTCAAAAACTCTTGAAACTTTGCACACAGGTCAGAACCCACGGCCATCAGGGCCGGGCTGAAGCTGGGACCCGGGCGTGGCTGGGGGGCTCAACAGCGCCCCCTTGAACGGGGTTCTAAAACTTGATCCATATATCAAACACGCTCGCATGAATTAATATGAAACTCGGTACACATATAGATCTCATCGGGCCGAACAACTTTACCCCGGTCAAGTTTTACGCCAGCCCAACAGGAAGTCGGCTATTATGGGTTGTTTGGA
>NC_139965.1:45251853-45272353 GCF_963993115.1 Abramis brama | reverse complement strand
TATTGTTTTCGTAAGGATTATTAGGGCCCAAGCCCTGAAAGGGCGAAGGCCCTATTGTTTTCGTAAGGATTATTAGGGCCCAAGCCCTGAAAGGGCGAAGGCCCTATTGTTTTCGTAAGGATTTTTTTTTTTTTTTTTTTCTTCATTTTTTTGTGTGTGACTTTTTGCCACTTTTGGGGCCCTTAACATGCTCAAAAACTCTTGAAACTTTGCACACAGGTCAGAACCTGCGGCCATCAGGGCCGGACTGAAGCTGGTACCCGGGCGTGGCAGGGGGGCTCGACAGCGCCCGCCCCTGGAATGGGGTCCGAAATCTTGGTCCATATATCAAACACGCTTGCATGTAATAATATGTAACTCAGTACACATATAGATCTCATCGGACCGAACAACTTTCATGCTCTAAGTTTTACACCAGCCCAACAGGAAGTCGTTTATTATACGTTGTTTGGAAAACGCATACAATGGAATGTGAAATACTCCTCCTAGGGAATTCATCCGATCACCACCAAACTCGGTGTGAATGAAGTCAAGACATTGAGGATGAATTCTTGCGAACAGATTTTTGATATCTCGAACGGTTTGGCCGTGGCGAGGAAACGAATTTATGGCGAATAATGGGACACAGGAAGTGTGTTATAACTTCTGCATACATTATCTGATCTTGATGAAACTTCAGCAGTGTGTTCGTTGTAAGAGGCCAATCACATGGATGTGACATTTGTGAGTCAAAGTTATAGCGCCACCAACTGGCAACAGGAAGTGTGTCACTTTCAAAATGCTTTGAAATCACTCTCTTATTTTTACCCGATTTGCTTAAAACTTTATGTGTATAATGTAGACACACGGCAGATGTAGACCTGTGAAAGGATTCCGTGGCAACGCCGTGGCAACGCATCAAACTTTAATATTCTTTTCGGATGCTTTTGAGACTCTTCACATGCTTGAAAATGCATGAAACTCGACAGACACATCACATTTATTATCCAGTAGACATGTGCAAAGTTTCAGAAACGGGCGTGGTGGAATGGCTCAGTAGCGCCACCTTTAGTTAAAAATGGGGGCTTAGTTTTTCCTAGAATCACAAACTTGGTAGGTGTATTGTTCTCATCAAGCCGGACAACTTTCTAATTTACAGTCATTACCTCAGACCCACAGGAAGTCAGATATTTTGGTTTGAATGTGGATTTTCTGGAGAATTTTCTCTCTCTCTGTGTGTCTGTGTGTGTGTGGAGGGGGGGTTGGTCTATTCCATTTAATCTTTGTTTTTCAAGGTTTCAGGGGCTTTTGGGGTCCTTAACGTGCTCAAAAACTCTTGAAACTTTGCACACAAGTCAGAACCCCCTGCCATCAGGGACGGGCTGAAGCTGGTACCCGGGCGTGGCAGGGGGGCTCAACAGCGCCCCCTTGAACGGGGTCCCAAAACTTGGTCCATAGATCAAACACGCTTGCATGAATTAATATGAAACTCGGTACACATATAGATCTCATCGGGCCGAACAACTTTCCCCGGGTCAAGTTTTACGCCAGCCCAACAGGAAGTCGGCTATTATGGGTTGTTTGGAAAACGCTTGCTGTGGAATGCGAAGTACTCCTCCTAGAGAATTCATCCAATCCCCACCAAACTCGGTGTGCATGAAGTCAAGACATTGAGGATTCTAAATTGCGGACGGATTTTTGATATCTCGAACGGTTTGGCCGTGGCGAGGAAACGAATTTATGGCGAGAAAAGAGAAACACGAAGTGGTATAACTTCTGCATACATTAACTGATCTTGATGAAACTTCACCAGTGTGTTCGTGGTAAGAGGCCGATCAGATGGATGTAACTATTGTGAGTCAAAGTTTTAGCGCCACCAACTGGCAGCAGGAAGTGTGTCACTTTCAAAATGCTTTGAAGTCACCCTCTTAATTTTACCCGATTTGCTTCAAACTGTATGTGTATAATGTAAACACACGGCAGATGTAGACCTGTGAAAGGATTATTGATATCTTGGATACTGTTGTCGTGGCAACGCATGAAACTTTAATATTCTTTTTTGATGCTTTTGAGACTCTTCACATGCTTGAAAATGCATGAAACTCGACAGACTCATCACATATATTAACCAGGAGACATGTGCAAAGTTTCAGAAATGGGCATGGTAAGGGGCTCAGTAGCGCCACCTTTAGTCAAAAATGGGGGCTTAGTTTTTCCTAGAATCACAAAAATCGGTATGTATATTGTTCTCATCGAGCCGGACAACTTTCTAATTTACAGTTATTAGCTCCGCCCAACAGGAAGTCAGATATTTTGGTTTGAATGTGATTTTTTTGGAGAATTCTCTCTCTCTCTCTCTCTGTATCTGTGTCTCTCTGTGTGTGTGGGGGGTTGGGGGATTTGTCTGTTAGAAGAGATTTGCTTTTATAATTGTTTTTCAAGGTTTCAGGGCCTTTTGGGGCCCTTAACCTGCTCGAAAACTCTTGAAACTCTGCACACAGGTCAGAACCTGCGGCCATCAGGGCCAGGCTGAAGCTGGTACCCGGGCGTGGCAGGGGGGCTCAACAGCGCCCCCTTGAATGGGGTCCGAAAACTTGGTCCATAGATCAAACTAGCTTGTATAAATAAATATGAAACTCAGCACACATATAGATCTCATCGGGCCGAACAACTTTCACACTCTTAAGTTATACGCCAGCCCAACAGGAAGTCGGCTATTATGGGTTGTTTGAAAAACGCATGCTGTGGAATTTAATGTACTCCTCCTACAGAATTAATTCAATCGCCACCAAACTCGATGTGCATGAAGTAAAGACATTGAGGATGCTAAATTGCGGACGGATTTTTGATATCTCGAACGGTTTGGCCGTGGTGAGGAAACAAATTTATGGCAAGAAAAGAGAAACACGAAGTGGTATAACTTCAGCATACATTAACTGATCTTGATGAAACTTCAGCAGTGTGTTCGTGGTAAGAGGCCGATCAGATGGATGTAACTATTGTGAGTCAAAGTTATAGCGCCACCAACTGGTAGCAGGAAGTGTTTCACTTTCAAAATGCCTTTGACAAAAGTGGGGTGGTTAGTTGTATATACAGTAACAAAAATCAGCACGTACATTGGTCTCATCGAGCCGGACAACTTTCTAATTTAAAGTAATTTGCTCCGACCAACAGGAAGTCAGATATTTAGGTCTGAATGTGGATTTTTGGGATATTTCAGACTCTGAGTTTTTAGCTACTCCTCCTAACTGGTTTATTTTTTTCACACCAAACTTTTTCAACACGATGAAAATACATTAAAGATGCTAAATTGTGAACGGATATTAAATATTTCAAACAGTTTTGATATAGTGAGGGATTAAAGTAATGTACAAAAAGGAAACGCTAAAAGCCTCATCTTCTAAAAATGTAATTATACACCATTTATTTCTATATAAAAGTATACAAATATCACAACTAAACCCATTTTATTCTTTTTTTTTTTTCAATTTAAGAATTACTTATACGTTTAAAAATAGCAATTGTACTCCTTAGTCCCATAAAAGTCAAGTCATACATAGGGCTATACTGCCCTCTTGTGTTCAAAATCAGGTAGGCCTATTGTATCTATATAAAAATATACTAGGTATGTGACGGTGAGAATATTTTACCACCGGTTAATCAACGGGTTAATCAACGTTAATCAATGTTGTGGAATATTTTGAGTGTATCATAAAATCAGAATAAAGTAAGACAAGTAATATTTTATGTCTTCTATATATATGTATATCTATATGTGTGTGTGTATGTATGTATATATATATATATATATATATATATAAATATAGCTGCGAGCAGCGATGAAGGGCCAAAGCCGGGGGCACCGCCACCCCGGTGCCTTTAGGTAACTAAAGGCACCGGGGTTGCGGTGCCACTGGCTTGGGCCCGTAATCGCTGCTCGCAGCTATATTTAGGGCCCAAGCCCTGAAAGGGCGAAGGCCCTATTGTTTTCGGTAGGATTATTAGGGCCCAAGCCCTGAAAGGGCGAAGGCCCTATTGTTTTCGGTAGGATTATTATTATTATTATTATTATTATTATTATTATTTTGTCAACCTTTCGGGCACTTTTGGGGCCCTTAACATGCTCGAAAACTCTTGAAACTTTGCACACAGGTCAGAACCCGCGGCCATCAGGGCTGGGCTGAAGCTGGTACCCGGGCGTGGCAGGGGGGCTCGACAGCGCCCCCTGGAACGGGATCCGAACACGTGTCCATAAATCAAACACGCTTGCATGTAATAATATGAAACTCGGTACACATATAGATCTCATCGGGCCGAACAACTTTCGTGCTCTAAGTTTTACGCCAGCCCAACAGGAAGTCGGCTATTTAGGGTTGTTTGGAAACGCATGCTGTGGAATTTAATGTACTCCTCCTAGAGAATTCATCCAATCTCCTCCAAACTCGGTCAGCATGAAGTCAAGACATTGAGGATGCTAAATTGCGGACGGATTTTTGATATCTCGAACGGTTTGGCCGTGGCGAGGAAACAAATTTATGGCGAAAAAATGAAACAGGAAGTGTGTTATAACTTCTGCATACATTAACTGATCTTGATGAAACTTCAGCAGTGTGTTCGTTGTAAGAGGCCGATCACACAGATGTGACTATTGTGAGTCAAAGTTATAGCGCCACCAACAGGCAGCAGGAAGTACATCACTATTAAAATGCTTTGAAATCACTGTCTTATTTTTACCAGATTTGCTTCAAACTTTATGTGTAGAATGTAGACACACGGCAGATGTAAACCTGTGAAATGATTATTGATATCTTAGATACTGTTGCCGTGGCAACGCATCAAATTTTAATATTCTTTTTTTATGCTTTTGAGACTCTTAACATACTTGAAATTGCATGAAACTCGACAGACACATCACATTTATTAGCCCGTAGACATGTGCAAAGTTTCAGAAACGGGCGTGGTGAGGGGCTCAGTAGCGCCACCTTTAGTCATAAGTGGGGGGGTTAGTTTTATCAACAGCAACAAAACTTGGTATGTGTATTGTTCTCATCAAGACGGACAACTTTCTAATTTACATGATATATCTCCGACCAACAGGAAGAGAGATATTTTGGTTTGAATGTGGATTTTCTGAAGAATTTTCTCTCCCTCTCTCTGTGTCTCTGTGTGTGTGAGGGGAGGGGGGATTTGACTATTGCTTTTGTATTGTTAATCAAGGTTTCAGGGGCTTTTGGGGTCCTTAACATGCTCAAAAACTCTTGAAACTTTGCACACAAGTCAGAACCCCCTGCCATCAGGGACGGGCTGAAGCTGGTACCCGGGCGTGGCAGGGGGGCTCAACAGCGCCCCCTTGAAAGGGGTCCCAAAACTTGGTCCATAGATCAAACACGCTTGCATGAATTAATATGAAACTCGGTACACATATAAATCTCATCGGGCCGAACAACTTTCCCCCGGTCAAGTTTTACGCCAGCCCAACAGGAAGTCGGCTATTATGGGTTGTTTGGAAAACGCTTGCTGTGGAATGTGAAGTACTCCTCCTAGAGAATTCATCCCATATCCACCAAACTCGGTCAGCATGAAGTCAAGACATTGAGGATTCTAAATTGCGGACGGATTTTTGATATCTCGAACGGTTTGGCCGTGGCGAGGAAACGAAATTATGGCGAGAAAAGAGAAACACGAAGTGGTATAACTTCTGCATACATTAACTGATCTTCATGAAACTTCACCAGTGTGTTCGTGGTAAGAGGCTGATCAGATGGATGTAACTATTGTGAGCCAAAGTTATAGCGCCACCAACTGGCAGCAGGAAGTGTGTCACTTTCAACATGCTTTTGACAAAAGTGGGGGGGTTAGTTTTACCAACAGTTCCAAAAATCAGTATATATATTGGTCTCATCGAGTCAGACAACTTTCTAATTTACAGTCATTAGCTCAGAGCAAAAGGAAGTCAGATATTTTGGTTTGAATGTGGACTTTTTGGATATTTCAGACTCTGAGTTTTTAGCTACTCTTCCTAACTGGTTTATTTTATTCACACCAAACTTTTTCAAAATGATGAAAATACATTAAAGATGCTAAATTGTGAACGGATATTAAACATCTCAAACGGTTTTGCTATAGTGAGGGACTAAAGTAATGTACAAAAAGGAAACTAAAAGCCTCATCTTCTAAAAATGTAATTAAAAAACATTTATTTCTATATAAAAGTATACAAATATCACAACTAAACCCATTTTATTCTTTTTTTCAATTTAATAATTATTTATAAGTTTAAAAATAGTAATTGTACTATTTAGTCCCATAAAAGTCAAGTCATACATAGGGCTATACTGCCCTCTTGTGTTCAAAATCAGGTAGGCCTATTGTATCTACATAAAAATATACTAGGTTTGTGACGTTGAGAATATTTTACCACTGGTTAATCTATGTGTGACACCGCTGGGGGCTTTTGAATCGCCAACTTAAAAACGAAAGTAAAATATGCTCGTCCGCACTGACATTGATAGTGGTTGAGCGAGCGTTTCAAATGAATTCCTATGGAAGCCATGAGCATTTTAGTTTCATTTTAAAATTAGCACCTTTCGGGGGGTGGATTGCTTGGAATTATTTTACAAAAGCACAATGTTGTGTTTTATTGTGACTGTACACAAATATAAGTTAACACTTTGCAGTTTGAATGTCGTCCTGTATAATGACGGAGTATGTTTTTATGTGTCCACTGTTCAATCGCGCCCACGCCACACACACACACACGGTTTACTATCTTTGTGGGGACTCTCCATAGACTTAATGGTTTTTATACTGTACAAACTGTATATTCTATCTCCTCACACTAACCCTACCCCTAAACCTACCTATCCCAGAAAACTTTCTGCATTTTTACATTTCCAAAAAAACTCATTCTGTATGATTTATAAACTTGTTTACCCATGGGGACATCTATTTAGGTCCCCACTGTGACATGAGTCCCCATGAGTCTGTGTGCATTCAGGTTGAAGTCCCCACCGGGATAGGAAAACATGAACACATACACACACACACACACACACACACACACACACACACACACACATTCCAGCATTGCAATCTTGACATCGCAGCCTGTTCATTATAGCCTTAATAAAATATAATAATAAAATAGTTAACCTAACATATAAAAATTACACTGCTCTAAATAGTCAGTAGTACAATTCGTACATTCACAGTAAGCACCGCTCCACTGTGATGTTTCCAAGCACATTTTTGCGCGTGTGAAGAGGATGATTTTTTTCGTCGATATTGGAACACGAGTGAAGAACAAAGCCTATAATAAAGAATAGTTTAGCATCCAAATACATCGCAAATGTTGAAACATCTTGATTCTTATAAGAGGGTTACGTTACGTGAGCCCAACACTGCTTACTTTCATTTTAATTTTTACATTAAATTTAAAGGATTTGTTGTGGAATATTTTGAGTGTATCATAAAATCAGAATAAGGTAAGTCAAGTAATATTTTCTGTCTTTTATATATTTATATGTGTGTGTGTGTATATATATATATATATATATATATATATATATATATATATATATACACAAACACACACATATATATATATATATACATATATATATATATATATATATATATATATATACATATATATATATATATATATATATATATACTATATTTATTTATATATATATATATATATATATATATATATATATATAAATAAATAAATATAGCTGCGAGCAGCGATGAAGGGCCAAAGACGGCGGTACCGCCACCCCGGTGGCTTTAGGTAACTAAAGGCACCAGGGTTGCGGTGCCACCGGCTTGGGCCCGTAATCGCTGCTCGCAGCTATATTTTATTATTAGGGCCCAAGCCCTGAAAGGGCGAAGGCCCTATTGTTTTCGTTAGGATTATTATTAGGGCCCAAGCCCTGAAAGGGCGAAGGCCCTATTGTTTTCGGTAGGATTATTATTATTATTATTATTATTATTATTTTGTCAACCTTTCGGGCACTTTTGGGGCCCTTAACATGCTCGAAAACTCTTGAAATTTTGCACACACGTCAGAACCCGCGGCCATCAGGGCCGGACTGAAGCTGGTACCCGGGCGTGGCAGGGGGGCTCGACAGCGCCCCCTGGAACGGGATCCAAACACGTGTCCATAAATCAAACACGCTTGCATGTAATAATATGAAACTCGGTACACATATAGATCTCATTGGGCCGAACAACTTTCGTGCTCTAAGTTTTACGCCAGCCAAACAGGAAGTTGGCTATTTAGCGTTGTTTGGAAACGCATGCTGTGGAATTTAATATACTCCTCCTAGGGAATTCATCGATTCGCCTCCAAACTCGGTGTGCATGAAGTCAAGACATTGAGGATGCTAAATTGCGGACGGATTTTTGATATCTCGAACGGTTTGGCCGTGGCGAGGAAACAAATTTATGGCGAAAAAATGAAACAGGAAGTGTGTTATAACTTCTGCATACATTAACTGATCTTGATGAAACTTCAGCAGTGTGTTCGTTGTAAGAGGCCGATCACATGGATGTGACTATTGTGAGTCAAAGTTATAGCGCCACCAACAGGCAGCAGGAAGTACATCACTTTCAAAATGCTTTGAAATCAGTGTCTTATTTTTACCCGATTTGCTTCAAACTTTATGCGTACAATGTAGACACACGGCAGATGTAAACCTGTGAAAGGATTATTGATATCTTAGATACTGTTGCCGTGGCAACGCATCAAACTTTAATATTATTTTTTGATGCTTTTGAGACTCTTAACATACTTGAAATTGCATGAAACTCAACAGACACATCACATTTATTAGCCCGTAGACATGTGCAAAGTTTCAGAAACGGGCGTGGTGGAATGGCTCAGTAGCGCCACCTTTAGTCAAAAATGGGGGCTTAGTTTTTCCTAGAATCACAAAACTTGGTATGTGTATTGTTCTCATCAAGACGGACAACTTTCTAATTTACATGAACCATCTCCGACCAACAGGAAGAGAGATATTTTGGTTTGAATGTGGATTTTCTGAAGAATTTTCTCTCCCTCTCTCTGTGTCTGTGTGTGTGTGAGGGGAGGGGGAGATTTGACTATTGCTTTTATATTGTTAATCAAGGTTTCAGGGGCTTTTGGGGTCCTTAACGTGCTCAAAAACTCTTGAAACTTTGCACACAGGTCAGAACCCACGGCCATCAGGGCCGGGCTGAAGCTGGTACCCGGGCGTGGCTGGGGGGCTCAACAGCGCCCCCTTGAACGGGGTTCTAAAACTTGATCCATATATCAAACACGCTCGCATGAATTAATATGAAACTCGGTACACATATAGATCTCATCGGGCCGAACAACTTTACCCCGGTCAAGTTTTACGCCAGCCCAACAGGAAGTCGGCTATTATGGGTTGTTTGGAAAACGCTTGCTGTGGAATGTGAAATACTCCTCCTAGAAAATTCACCGTGTCCCCTTCAAACTCGGTGTGCATGTAGTCAAGACTTTGAGGATGCTAAATTGCGGACGGATTTTTGATATCTCGAACGGTTTGGCTGTGGCGAGGAATCGAATTTATGGCGAGAAAAGAGAAACACGGAAGTGGAATAACTTCTGCATACATTAACTGATCTTGATGAAACTTCAGCAGTGTGTTCGTGGTAAGAGGCCGATCAGATGGATGTAGCTATTGTGAGTCAAAGTTATAGCGCCACCAACTGGCAGCAGGAAGTGTGTCACTTTCAACATGCTTTTGACAAAAGTGGGGGGGTTAGTTTTAACTACAGTAAAGAAAAAACAGTTTGTATATTGTTCTCATCAAGCCGGACAACTTTCTAATTTACATTCAATAGCTCTGGCCATCAGGAAGTCAGATATTTTGGTCTGAATGTGAATTTTTTTGCAAAATCAGCCTCTGAATTTTTAGCCACTCCTCTTAAACTATTTATTTTATTCGTACCAAACTTTTTCAACATGATGAAACTACATTAAATATGCTAAATTGTGAATGGATAATAAATATCTCAAATGGTTTTGCTATGGCGAGGGATTAAAGTAATGTCCAAAAAGGAAACACTAAAAATCTTCTAAAAATGTAATTATATACCATTTATTTCTATATAAAAGAATACAAATATCACAACTAAACCCATTTTATTCTGTTTTTGCAATTCAAGAAGAATGAAAAAGTTAAAACAGGCTATTTAGTGCTATTTGGTTCAACAAAAAAGCAAACATAGGGCTATACTGCCCTCTTGTGTCCAAAAGGACATCAAAATAGTATATAAAACTTTTTACCAGGTAGGCCAATATTGTATTTAAATATACATTTATTAGGTATGTGTCTGAGGATATTTTCCCACCGGTTAATCGACGTGTGACACGAGTGGGTGCTTTTAAATCGCTAATATAATAGTGAAAGAAAAATAATGATAATGTTGCACACACAAATCACACACATGTGGGAAAGAATGATGCTTTTAAACAACACTAAACCGCCATTAGGTGTCGCCAGGCATCCATCTTAATAAGCGAGTCATTGATTCATTCGTTCAAACGATTCGTTCGAATGAGTCGATCATGATTAAGACAGATGTTTATGGATTGATCATTCAATCTTTGAGTCAACCGATTCGTTAAAAATGCTGAATCGTTCAGTTATGAGAAAACACGTGATGGTTCTGCCGTGATCTTTGTTTAACTATTTTCGCTGCTGAAACAGAACAAAAACAGTCAACATTGAATCTAAAATGTAAGTGACTTAATTGTAACTGTTTATTAACCTGTTGTATGAAATCTAGGGGTGGGAGAAAAAATGTATTCTTAGATGCATCGCGATGCGGACGTGGACGATTCTGAATCGATTCACAAATGTCATAAAATCGATTCTCTAAAAAAATATTTTTCTAATAACGTAATATTGACGGAAGGCAAAAGGCGGAACTCTAAGCGGACGTGCGTGCAGTCTGTGGCGCGCACATAACAGAGAAGTTTCTTCTGCTCACCAAGGCTGCATTTATTTGATTAAAAATACAAACAAAAACAGTAATATTGTAAAATATTATTCCAATTTAAAACGGCTGCTTTCTATTTTAATATATTTTAAACTGTTATTTATTCCTGTGATCAAAGCTGAGTTTTCAGCATCATTACTCCAGTCGTCACTGTCACATGATCCTTCAGAAATTATTCTAATATGATGATTGATACTCAAGAAACATTCATTATTATTTTAAATGTCGAAAACAGTTGTGTACAGTCTTTGATGAATAGAAAGTTCAAAAGAACAGCATTTATCTGAAATCTAAAGCTTTTGTAACGTTAAACACTACCGCTCAAAAGTTTTGGGTTAGTAATAATTACAATTTTATTTTTGGGGGAAATAAATAAAATAAATCAGTACTTTTATTTATGAAGGATGAGTTAAACTGATCAACAGTTACAGTAAAGACATTTATAATGTTAAAAATATATATATTTGAAATATATGCTGTTCTTTTGAACTTAACATTCATCAAAGCATTTTGAAAAAAAAAATCTGTACACAACTGTTTTCAACATTGAAAATAATAATGAATATTTATTGAGCATCAATCATCATATTAGTATGATTTCTGAAGGATCATGTGACACTGAAGACTGGAGTAATGATGCTGAAAACTCAACTTTGATCACAGAAATGAATTACTATGTAAAATATTTAAAAATTGAAAACAGCTGTTTTAAATTGGAATAATATTTCACAATATTACTGTTTTTGTTTGTATTTTTAATCAATAAATGCAGCCTTGGTGAGCAGAAGAGACTTCTCCTAAAAACATTAAAAATCTTACTGACCCCAAACTTTTGAACAATAATATATATATATATATATATATATATATATATATATATATATATATACATATATATGTATGTGTGTGTATGTATGTATGTATGTATATATATATATATATATATATATATATATATATATATATATATATATATAAATATAGCTGCGAGCAGCGATGGAGGGCCCAAGCCGGCGGTACCGCCACCCCGGTGCCTTTAGGTAACTAAAGGCACCGGGGTTGCGGTGCCACCGGCTTGGGCCCGTAATCGCTGCTCGCAGCTATATTTATTATTGTTCTTCAAGGTTTCGGGGGCTTTTGGGGCCTTTAACGTGCTCAAAAACTCATGAAACTTTGCACACGGGTCAGAAGCTGCGGCCATTAGGGCCGGGCTGAAGATGGTACCCGGGCGTGGCAGGGGGGCTCGACAGCGCCCCCTTGAATGGGGTCCGAGTGCGGTCCGAAAACTTGGTCCATATACCAAACACGCTTGCATGAATTAATATGAAACTCGGTACACATATAGATCTTATCGGGCCGAACAACTTTCGTGCTCTAAGTTTTACGCCAGCCCAACAGGAAGTCGGTTATTATGGGTTGTTTGGAAAACGCATGCTGTGGAATTTGATGTACTCCTCCTAGGAAATTCATCCATTCGCCTCCAAACTCGGTGTGCATAAAGTCAAGACATTGAGGATGATAAATTGCGGACGGATTTTTGATATCTCAAACGGTTTGGCCGTGGCGAGGAAATGAATTTATGGCGAGAAAATATACACAGGAAGTGTGTTATAACTTCTGCATACATTAACTGATCTTGATTAAACTTCAGCAGTGTGTTCGTTGTAAGAGGCCGATCACATGGATGTGACTATTGTGAGTCAAAGTTATAGCGCCACCAACTGGCAGCAGGAAGTGTGTCACTTTCAATATGCTTTGAAATCACCCTCTTATTTTTACCCGATTTGCTTCAAACTTTATGTGTATAATGTAAACACACGGCAGATGTAGACCTGTGAAAGGATTTTTGATATCTTTAATACTGTTGCCATGGCAACTGTAACGGTCACCAGCTGGAGTGCCCTTGAGAGCCACCAGAGGGCACTCCACACCGGACTATCATATTCACTCACAGACTACATTTCCCATCCTGCATCTACCTGGACTGATTACTTCATACACCTGCAC
This sequence comes from Abramis brama, assembly GCF_963993115.1. Lineage (NCBI taxonomy): Eukaryota > Metazoa > Chordata > Actinopteri > Cypriniformes > Leuciscidae > Abramis > Abramis brama. The sequence goes on along the minus strand of NC_139965.1, from coordinate 45,259,351 downwards.
TGCACTGATTACACACACACCTGCACCTCATTCACACACACATAAAAGCCACTTCCACACTCCACTTCTCTGCGAAGTATTGCATTGCCCCGGCGTACAATTTCTGAGCGTTTATTCCTGTGTTTGCTGTTCTCGTTTACTGACCTTGGACTGTGTATCTCGACTCCTGATTGTTCTCTGCCTGCCTTTACCCGGATTGTTAATTGGACTTTGCCTTTTGCTGCCTGCCCTGACTTCTGCCTGTGACCCCGATCTGCTCTGTGTTCTCTCCGTTGTTCTGTCTGCTGTTGTTTTACCCTGCCTGTCTGACCACTCTAAATAAAGCTGCAAATGGATCCCTCCTCGTCCGCTGCATCATTACAGAATACTTCGCCGCACCCAGATCCAGCAGCAATGACCACCATGAATCCAGCGGCACGGATTATGTGTCTCCGTCAGGGAGACCGGCCCATAGAGGAGTACGTGAGAGACTTTATTGAGCTGGCACCTTTGGCATTTTTCGATGAAGTATGCCTAATGATATTTTTCCGTGGAGGACTATCCGAGCCGATCAGCTCCCTTATGCCACTTCATCACCCTGGCTGGAATCTTCAAAAGTATATAATCCAGGCTCTTTTGCTGGCTGAGTCACTTCACGTCAGTCCTGCCGAGCCTGAGCTTCGCCACGTCAGTCCTGCCGAGCCTGAGCTTCGCCACGCCAGTCCAGCCGAGCCTGCACTTCACGCCAGTCCAGCCGAGCCTGCACTTCATGCCAGTCCAGCCGAGCCCGCACTTCACGCCAAATCTGCCGAAGCCAAGGCAGTATGCGTCATGCCCGCCGCACCTGAGACTGAGAGCGTCATGCCCGCCGCACCTGAGACTGAGAGCGTCATGCCCGCCGCACCTGAGACAGCAAGCGACATGCCCGCCAAGCTAGAGCCTTCACCGCTGGTCCCGTCCAGCACAGAGCCTTCACCGCTGGTCCCGTCCAGCACAGAGCCTTCACTGCTGGTCTCGTCCAGCACAGAGCCCTCTTCACCGCTGGTTCCGTCCAGCTCAGAGCCCTCTTCACTGCTGGTCCTGCCCAGCTCAGAGCCCTCTTCGCCGCTGGTCCTGCCCAGCTCAGAGCCCTCTTCACCGCTGGTTCCGTCCAGCTCAGAGCCCTCTTCACCGCTGGTCCTGCCCAGCTCAGAGCCCTCTTCGCCGCTGGTTCCGTCCAGTTCAGAGCCCTCTTCGCCGCTGGTCCTACCCAGCTCAAAGCCCTCGCTGACGCTGGTCCCGTCAAGCTCAGAGCGTGCTGATCCTGATCCAGTGACTGAGCTTCACGTCGCTTCTGCCGATCCAGAGACTGAGCTTCACGTCACTTCTGCCGATCCAGAGACTGAGCTTCACGTCACTTCTGCCGATCCAGAGACTGAGCTTCACGTCACTTCTGCCGATCCAGAGACTGAGCTTCACGTCACTTCTGCCGATCCAGAGACTGAGCTTCACGTCACTTCTGCCGATCCAGAGACTGAGCTTCACGTCACGTCAGCCGATCCAGAGACTGAGCTTCACGTCACGTCCGCCCGTCAAGAGTCTAGTCCCGCCGAGACTGAATCTGTTCCTGAGCCTGAATCTGTTCCTCTTTCTACGCCTGTGTCTTCGGACAAGATGGCCGACTCCACGCCTGTGTCTTCGGACAAGATGGCCAACTCCACGCCTGTGTCTTCGGACAAGATGGCCGACTCCACGCCTGTGTCTTCGGACAAGATGGCCGACTCCACGCCTGTGTCTTCGGACAAGATGGCCGAAACCACGCCTGTGTCTTCGGACAAGATGGCCACCGCCAAGCCAGTGTCTCAGGACAAGATGGTCTCTGCCGAGCCAGTGTCTTCGGACAAGATGGCCACCGCTGAGCTGGTGTCTGTCCCTGAGCCAGTGTCTGTTCCTGTCCCTGAGCCGGTGTCTGTTCCTGTCCCTGTGTCTGTTCCTGTTCCTGAGCCGGTGTCTGTTCCTGTGCCATGGCCGCCTGAAGGGTCGTCTCCTCCCTGGCCGCCTGAAGGGTCGTCTCCGCCCTGGTCGCCTGCACAGCCTGCTCCGCCCTGGTCGCCTGCACAGCCTGCCCCGCCCTGGTCGCCTGCACAGCCTGCTCCGCCCTGGCCTTCCGTATTACCGCAGTCTCAAGGTCCTCTTCCGCTCCACGGACCTGGCCCTCCATCCCGGCCCCGGATCCGCCTCCGGGCCACCTCCCACCTGGACAGTTTTGGAGCGTCTGGAAGCCGCTCTTTGGGGAGGGGCTATGTAACGGTCACCAGCTGGAGTGCCCTTGAGAGCCACCAGAGGGCACTCCACACCGGACTATCATATTCACTCACAGACTACATTTCCCATCCTGCATCTACCTGGACTGATTACTTCATACACCTGCACTGCACTGATTACACACACACCTGCACCTCATTCACACACACATAAAAGCCACTTCCACACTCCACTTCTCTGCGAAGTATTGCATTGCCCCGGCGTACAATTTCTGAGCGTTTATTCCTGTGTTTGCTGTTCTCGTTTACTGACCTTGGACTGTGTATCTCGACTCCTGATTGTTCTCTGCCTGCCTTTACCCGGATTGTTAATTGGACTTTGCCTTTTGCTGCCTGCCCTGACTTCTGCCTGTGACCCCGATCTGCTCTGTGTTCTCTCCGTTGTTCTGTCTGCTGTTGTTTTACCCTGCCTGTCTGACCACTCTAAATAAAGCTGCAAATGGATCCCTCCTCGTCCGCTGCATCATTACAGCAACGCATCAAACATCAATATTCTTTTTTGATGCTTTTGAGACTCTTAGCATGCTTGAAATTGCATGAAACTCGACAGACACATTACATTTATTACCTAGTAGACATGTGCAAAGTTTCAGAAACGGGCGTGGTGAGGGGCTCAGTAGCGCCACCTTTAGTCATAAGTTGGGGGGTTAGTTTTATCAACAGCAACAAAACTTGGTATGTGTATTGTTCTCATCAAGACGGACAACTTTCTAATTTACATTAACCATCTCTGACCAACAGGAAGAGAGATATTTTGGTTTGAATGTGGATTTTCTGAAGAATTTTCTCTCCCTCTCTCTGTGTCTCTGGGCCCTATCTTGCACCCAGCGCAATTGACTTTGTACACTGACGCATGTATCATTCCTATTTTGCACCCGCGCAAAGCGCGCTTTTCCCTCCACAGAAGCACGTCGCTAAACTAGGGAATGAACTTGCGCTCCCTGGGCGGTTCAGCGCAAAAAAGGAGGCGTGTTCCGGCGCAAACGTTCCTTCATGCTATTTTGCAGGTTTAGAAAACAATTGCGCCACTAACCAGGAAAAAATAGTTTAAAGTCAGTGGCGCGTTGCGCATGTTATTCATATGCTATTTTAAGGGCGCATGCTTGGCCATAATCAATGTAGCGTGTGCACAACGCGCATACACTTTGATTCTCTCATCTACACAGAAGCAGCAGTTTTCATTTTTGCAAATCATACATTATTATGATAGATAGATAGATAGATAGATAGATAGATAGATAGACAATTTATTATAAAAGCATACATCTAGCTTACACATTTACCCAAATTATCATACGCCTTTTTAACCGAAGTTAATTTGGGTGGGTTTCTCCATCCCCAACGTCCCTGACGAGAGCGTTGCTCTCCTTGGCTGTGAACCGCTCCTGGCGTGCGTCTGGCAAATCCGCCGTTATAATAGGAATCCGCTTTAGAACAAAGCGCGTCTGCTCTTAAAGGGAATGTGAGATGACGCTCTGATTGGTTTATTTCACGTTACGCCCAAACCACACCTATGAATAATGAAGCTACTTCAGACCAACCCATTTTAGATTTGCGCCTGGCGCAAGAGTCATTTATCCCGCTGGGAAAATAGCAACAGCGCCAAGACCCGCCCACAAAGTTACTTGCGCTTTGCGCTTTGACACTTGCGTTTCAGATCGTTAAAATAGGGCCCAATGTGTGTGTGAGGGGAGGGGGGGGGATTTGACTATTGCTTTTATATTGTTAATAAAGGTTTCAGGGGCTTTTGGGGTCCTTAACGTGCTCAAAAACTCTTGAAACTTTGCACACAGGTCAGAACCCACGGCCATCAGGGCCGGGCTGAAGCTGGTACCCGGGCGTGGCTGGGGGGCTCAACAGCGCCCCCTTGAACGGGGTTCTAAAACTTGGTCCATATATCAAACACGCTTGCATGAATTAATATGAAACTCGGTACACATATAGATCTCATCGTGCCGGACAACTTTCCCCTGGTCAAGTTTTACGCCAGCCCAACAGGAAGTCGGCTATTATGGGTTGTTTGGAAAACGCTTGCTGTGGAATGTGAAATACTCCTCCTAGAAAATTCACCGTGTCCCCTCCAAACTCGGTGTGCATGTAGTCAAGACTTTGAGGATGCTAAATTGCGGACGGATTTTTGATATCTCGAACGGTTTGGCCGTGGCGAGGAATCGAATTTATGGCGAGAAAAGAGAAACACGAAGTGGAATAACTTCTGCATACATTAACTGATCTTGATGAAACTTCAGCAGTGTGTTCGTGGTAAGAGGCCGATCAGATGGATGTAGCTATTGTGATTCAAAGTTATAGCGCCACCAACTGGCAGCAGGAATGTGTCACTTCAAAATGCTTTGAAATCACCCTCTTATTTTTACCCGATTTGCTTCAAAGTTTATGTGTACAATGTAGACACACGGCAGATGTAGACCTGTGAAAGGATTATTGATATCTTAGATACTGTTGCCGTGGCAATGCATCAAACTTTAAAATTCTTTTTATGCTTTTGAGACTCTTAACATACTTGAAATTGCATGAAACGCGACAGACACATTACATTTATTACCTAGTAGACATGTGCAAAGTTTCAGAAACGGGCATGTTGAGGGGCTCAGTAGCGCCACCTTTAGTCAAAAATGGGGGCTTAGTTTTACGTAAAGTCACAAAAATCGGTATGTATATTGTTCTCCCCGAGCCGGACAACTTTCTAATTTACACTCATTAGCTGCAACATACAGGAAGTCAGATATTTTGGTTTGAATGTGATTTTTTGGAGAATTCTCTCTCTCTCTCTCTCTCTCTGCCTCTGCGTCTCTGTGTGTGTGAAGTGTGTGGGGGATTTGTCTGTTAGGAGAGGTTTGCTTTTATAATTGTTTTTCAAGGTTTCAGGGGCTTTTGGGGCCCTTAACATGCTCGAAAACTCTTGAAACTTTACACATAGGTCAGAACCTGCGGCCATCAGGGCTGGGCTGATGCTGGTACCCGGGCGTGGTAGGGGGGCTCAACAGCGCCCCCTTGAATGGGGTCCGAAAACTTGGTCCATAGATCAAACTAGCTTGCATAAATTAATATGAAACTCAGCACACATATAGATCTCATCGGGCCGAACATCTTTCGCACTCTTAAGTTATACGCCAGCCCAACAGGAAGTCGGCTATTATGGGTTGTTTGAAAAACGCATGCTGTGGAATTTAATGCACTCCTCCTACAGAATTAATTCAATCGCCACCAAACTCGGTGTGCATGAAGTCAAGACATTAAGGATGCTAAATTGCGGACGGATTTTTGATATCTCGAACGGTTTGGCCGTGGCGAGGAAACGAATTTATGGCGAATAATGGAAACAGGAAGTGTGTTATAACTTCTGTATACATTAACTGATCTTGATGAAACTTCAGCAGTGTGTTCGTTGTAAGAGGCCGATCACATGGATGTGACTATTGTGAGTCAAAATTATAGTGCCACCAACTGGTAGCAGGAAGTGTTTCACTTTCAAAATGTTTTTGACAAAAGTGGGGGGGTTAGTTTTACCCACAATTACAAAAATCAGTAAGTATATTGGTCTCATCGAGCCAGACAACTTTCTAATTTATAGTCATTAGCTCCGACCAAAAGGAAGTCAGATATTTTGGTTTGAATGTGGATTTATTTGCAAATTCAGCCTCTGCATTTTACCCACTCCTGCTAAGTGGTTTGTTTTATTCACACCAAACTTTTTCAACATGATGAAAATACATTAAAGATGCTAAATTGTGAACGGATATTAAATATCTCAAACGGTTTTACTATGGCGAGGGATTAAAGTAATGTCAAAAATGGAAACACTTTTTTTTTTCAATTTAATAATTGTTTAAGTTTAAAAACAGCTAGAATGTTTTTTTAGTCCAAAAAATAAATAAATCATGTCATTCATAGTGCTATACTGCCCTCTTGTGTTCAAAATCAGGTAGGACTATTGTATCTATATAAAAATATACTAGGTATGTGACGGTGAGAATATTTTACCACCGGTTAATCAACGGGTTAATAACGTTAAAAGGTAAGTAATATTTTCTGTCTTTTATATTTATATATATATATATATATATATATATATATATATATAAATATAGCTGCGAGCAGCGATGAAGGGCCAAAGCCGGCGGCACCGCCACCCCGGTGCCTTTAGGAAACTAAAGGCACCGGGGTTGCGGTGCCACCGGCTTGGGCCCGTAATCGCTGCTCGCAGCTATATTTATTATTATTCTTATTTTTCTGTCAACCTTTCGGGCACTTTTGAAACCCTTAACGTGCTCGAAAACTCTTGAAACTTTGCACACAGGTCAGAACCCGCGGCCATCAGGGCCGGGCTGAAGCTGGTACCCGGGCGTGGCAGGGGGGCTCAACAGCGCCCCCTTGAACGGGGTCCGAAAACTTGGTCCATAAATCAGACACGCTTGCATGTAATAATATGAAACTCGGTACATATATAGATCTCATCGGGCTGAACAACTTTCGTACTTTTACTTTTTACGCCAGCCCAACAGGAAGTCAGCTATTAAGGGTTGTTTGGAAACGCATGGTCTGGTATTTGAAACACTTCTCCTAGGGAATTCACCCGATCGCCACCAAACTCGGTGTGCATGAAGTCAAGGCATTGAGGATGAAAAATTGCCAGGGGATTTTTGATATCTCGAACGGTTTGGCCGTGGCGAGGAAACGAATTTATGGCGAATAATGGAAACAGGAAGTGTGTTATAACTTCTGCATACATTAACTGATCTTGATGAAACTTCAGCAGTGTGTTCGTTGTAAGAGGCCGATCACATGGATGTGACTATTGTGAGTCAAAGTTATAGCGCCACCAACTGGCAGCAGGAAGTGTGTCACTTTCAAAATGCTTTGAAATCACCCTCTTATTTTTATCCGATTTGCTTCAAACTTTATGTTTATAATGTAGACACACGGCAGATGTAGACCTGTGAAAGGATTATTGATATCTTAGATACTGTTGCCGTGGCAACGCATCAAACTTTAATATTCTTTTCGGATGCTTTTGAGACTCTTCACATGCTTGAAAATGCATGAAACTCGACAGACACATCACATTTATGATCCAGTAGACATGTGCAAAGTTTCAGAAACGGGCGTGGTGAGGGGCTCAGTAGCGCCACCTTTAGTCAAAAATGGGGGCTTAGTTTTAAGTAGAGTCACAAAAATCAGTATGTATATTGTTCTCA
>NC_139965.1:45241853-45246853 GCF_963993115.1 Abramis brama | reverse complement strand
ACCTCCAAACTCGGTCAGCATGAAGTCAAGACATTGAGGATGCTAAATTGCGGACGGATTTTTGATATCTCGAACGGTTTGGCCGTGGCGAGGACACGAATTTATGGCGAGAAAAGAGAAACACGAAGTGGTATAACTTCTGCACACATTAACTGATCTTGATGAAACTTCAGCAGTGTGTTCGTGGTAAGAGGCTGATCAGATGGATGTAACTATTGTGAGTCAAAGTTATAGCGCCACCAACTGGCAGCAGGAAGTGTGTCACTTTAAAAATGTTTTTGACAAAAGTGGGGGGGTTACTTTTACCCACAGTTACAAAAATCAGTACCTATATTGTTCTCATCAAGCCGGACAACTTTCTAATTTACAGTCATTAGCTCCGAGCAACAGGAAGTCAGATATTTTGGTTTGAATGTGGATTTTTTGGATATGTCAGACTTTAGCTACTCCTCCTAAGTGGTTTATTTTATTCACACCAAACTTTTTCAACATGATAAAAATACATTAAAGATATATATATATAAATATAGCTGCGAGCAGCGATGAAGGGCCAAAGCCGGGGGCACCGCCACCCCGGTGCCTTTAGGTAACTAAAGGCACCGGGGTTGCGGTGCCACCGGCTTGGGCCCGTAATCGCTGCTCGCAGCTATATTTATTATTATTATTATTATTATTCTCCGCATTTAATTGCATTTTTGAAGGCCTAAACATGCTCGAAAACTCACAAAACTTTGCACACGCGTCAGAACTGGCGAAAATTTACATCTGATATAGGTTTCAGAATTGGACGGGGCAAAATGGCTCGATAGCGCCACCTATAAAAGTTCAACGGAGTGCGCCTCCCGCAACGTTCCACGTACGTGCACGAATTTCGGTACATACATGTAATGACCTAATACCTACAAAAAAGTCTCTTGGAGCATAGCCCTAAACACAACAGGAAGTCAGCCATTTTGAACTTCCTCTCAGATTTTTGTGCAGTTTTTGCCATTTTCAGGCCTCGTACTTTAACGAACTCCTCCTACAGTTTTAATCTGATCATCTTCAAATTTGGTGAGTGTAATCTTAAGGCCTTTGCGACGTTAAATTGCGAAGATCTTGAGTTTTCGTCGAAGGGCGGGTCCTCGGCGGCCTGACAAATTTCGATGTTTCGCCATGAAACAGGAAGTTGCTGTAACTCAGGCATGGAATGTCCAATCTGCCCCAAACTTCACACATATGATAAGAGTTCTGTCCTGAACACATGACCATGCTCATATTCAGTTATAGTCATAGCGCCACCTGCTGGCAACAGGAAGTGACATGTTTAACACTGTTATGGACTCCTAATAACATATAAAAAAGTGCCAACAAGTGCTAAACATGCTAACAACATACTAGAAGCATGCTAAAACATGCTAGCAAACTCTTAGCTAAGTGCTAAAGCATGCTATTGCTGCAATTAAATAGGAATTTGCTGTAACACAGGCATGGAATGTCCAATCTGCCCCAAACTTCACACGTTTGATAAGAGTCATGGCCTGAACACATCTACATGAGAATATTCAGTTATAGTAATAGCGCCACCTGCTGTCAACAGGAAGTGACATGTTTAACACTGTTGTGGTCTCCTAATAACATATAAAAAAGAGCCAGCAAGTGCTAAACAGGTTAGCAACATACTAGAAACATGCTAGCAAACACTTAGCTAAGTGCTAAAGCATGCTATTACTGCAATTAAATAGGAATTTGCTGTAACTCAGGCATGGAATGTCCAATCTGCCCCAAACTTCACACGTTTGATAAGAATCATGGCCTGAACACATGTCTATGCTCAAATTCAGTTATAGTAATAGCGCCACCTACTGGCAACAGGAAGTGACATGTTTAACACGTTGATGCCGTTCTAGCAACATGTTAAAAATGCCATTGAGTTCTAAACATGCTAGAAACATATTAAAACATGCTAGCAATACTTAGCTAAGTGCTAAAGCATGCTAATTCAATGAAACAGGACTTTGTTGTTACTCAAGAAGGCAATGTACAATCTACCCCAAACTTCACACTTTTGATAAGAGTTATCTCTTGAACACATGTCCATGCTCATATTTAGTTATAGTCATAGCACCACCTGCTGGCAACAGGAAGTGACATTTAACACTGTTCTTGACTCCTAAAAACATATAAAAAAATGCCAGTAGGTGCTAAACATCCTACCAACATACTAGAGACATGCTAAAACATACTAGCAAACACTTAGCTAAGTGCTAAAGAATGATATTACTGCAATTAAATATGAATTTGCTGTAACTCAGGCATGGAATGTCCAATCTGCCCCAAACTTCACACTTTTGATAAGCGTTCTGTCCTGAACACATGACCATGCTTATATTCAGTTACAGTCATAGCGCCACCTGCTGGCAACAGGAAGTGACATGTTTAACACTGTTGTGGACTCCTAATAACATATAAAAAAGTGCCAGCAAGTGCTAAACATGCTAACAACATACTAGAAACATGCTAAAACATGCTAGCAAACACTTAGCTAAGTGCTAAAGCATGCTATTACTGCAATTAAATAGGAATTTGCTGTAACTCAGGCATGGAATGTCCAATCTGCCGCAAACTTCACACATTTGATAAGAATCATGGCCTGAACACATGTCCATGCTCAAATTCAGTTATAGTAATAGCGCCACCTACTGGCAACAGGAAGTTACATGTTTAACACGTTGATGCTGTTCTAGCAACATGTTAAAAATGCCATTGACTTCTAAACATGCTAGAAACATGTTAAAACATGCTAGCAATACTTAGCTAAGTGCTAAAGCATGCTAATTCAATGAAACAGGATGTTGTTGTTACTCAAGAAGGCAATGTCTAATCTGCGCCAAACTTCACACTTTTGATAAACGTTCTGTCCTAAACACATGACCATGCTCATATTCAGTTACAGTCATAGTGCCGCCTGCTGGCAACAGGAAGTGGCATGTTTAACACTGTTGTGAACTCCTGATAACATATAAAAAAGTGCCAGCAAGTGCTAAACATGCTAACAACATACTAGAAACATGCTAAAATATGCTAGCAAACACTTAGCTAAGTGCTAAAGCATGCTATTACTGCAATTAAATAGGAATTTGCTGTAACTCAGGCATGGAATGTCCAATCTGCCCCAAACTTAATATGTAACATGCAAGAACCATGCTAGCAACACATAGCTAAGTTCTAAAACATGCTAGAAATGCTAAAGGAAGTTGTTGTAACTCAAGTATACAATGTCCAATCTGCCCCAAACTTCACATGTTTGATAAAAGTCCTGCACTGAACACATCTAAATAGCGATATTCAGATATAGACATAGCCCCACCTACTGGCAACAAAAACTGACATGGTTAACACAGTAATGCAGAACTAACCACATAACTATTGTGTACTAAGCATGCTAGAAACATACTAAACATGCTAGCAACTACTATATATACCTCCTTAAATGCACATTGCCCAACCATGCTCTGTCTTCCTAAAGCCACCGAGTGACGATGGCACGGGTGCGAGGGCCCTTTCATCGCTGCTTGCAGCTTTAATTATTATTGTTGTTCAAGGGTTCGGGGGCTTTTGGGGCCTTTAACATGCTCGAAAACTCATGAAACTTTGCACACAGGTCAGAACCCGCGGCCATTAGGGCCGAGCTGAAGCTGGTACCCGGGCGTGGCAGGGGTGCTCAACAGCGCCACCTAGAATGCAATCTGAAATCTTGGACACATACAAGAACGTATTAGTATGAAACTCGGTACACATATAGATCTCATCAGGCCGAACAACTTCCGCACTCTATGTTATTAGCTCCGCCCAACAGGAAGTCAGCTATTATGGGTTGTTTGAAAAACGTACGCTCTGGAATTTGAAATACTCCTCCTAGAGAATTCATCCAATCCCCTCGAAACTCGGTGTGCATGAAGTCAAGACATTGAGGATGCTAAATTGCGGACGGATTTTTGATATCTCGAACGGTTTGGCCGTGGCGAGGAAACGAATTTATGGCGAGAAAAGAGAAACAGGAAATGTGTTATAACTTCTGCATAAATTGACTGATCTTGATGAAACTTCAGCAGTGTGTTCGTTGTCAGAGGCCGATCACATTGATGTGACTATTGTGAGTCAAAGTTATAGCGCCACCAACTGGCAGCAGGAAGTGTGTTACTTTAAAAATTCTTTGAAATCACCCTCTTATTTTTACCCGATTTGCTTCAAACTTTATGTGTATAATGTAAACACACGGCAGATGTACACCTGTGAAAAGATTTTTGATATCTTTAATGCTGTTGCCATGGCAACGCTTCAAACTTTAATATTCTTTTTTGATGCTTTTGAGACTCTTAACATACTTGAAATTGGATGAAACTCGACAGACACATCACATTTATTAGCCCGTAGACATGTGCAAAGTTTCAGAAACGGGCGTGGTGAGGGGCTCAGTAGCGCCACCTTTAGTCATAAGTGGGGGGGTTAGTTTTATCAACAGCAACAAAACTTGGTATGTGTATTGTTCTCATCAAGACGGACAACTTTCTAATTGACATTAACTATCTCCGACCAACAGGAAGAGAGATATTTTGGTTTGAATGTGGATTTTCTGAAGAATTTTCTCTCCCTCTCTCTGTGTCTCTGTGTGTGTGAGGGGAGGGGGGGATTTGACTATTGCTTTTATATTGTTAATCAAGGTTTCAGGGGCTTTTGGGGTCCTTAACGTGCTCAAAAACTCTTGAAACTTTGCACACAAGTCAGAACCCCCTGCCATCAGGGACGGGCAGGAGCTGGTACCTGGGCGTGGCTGGGGGGCTCAAAAGCGCCCCCTTGAATGGGGTTCTAAAACTTGGTCCATATATCAAACACGCTTGCATGAATTAATATGAAACTCGGTACACATATAGATCTCATCGTGCCGAACAACTTTCCCCCGGTCAAGTTTTACGCCAGCCCAACAGGAAGTCGGCTATTATGGGTTGTTTGGAAAACGC